>NC_092393.1:10735238-11007738 GCF_030028105.1 Mobula birostris | reverse complement strand
CCTTGCTGGAGGGTCAGTCCAAAGACAGCGCTGATGCCAACTTCACCACTCCTCTGCATCTGGCTGCAAAGAATGGACACAAGGACATTATCAAGTACGGCTTCTTATCTTATTGCGAGACCCCTGTTTAATCCAATCCAGGATGCACTTAGCCTCGGGTAAAAAGCACAGTGAATGTCACACTCAGGCTAACATGTCTCAGCAGACCAGCTCAAGAGGACAGTGGCACCGGCTGAGAAACTGGAGTTTCCTGTGAGTTACCCATGTGTTTCTGGCTGCACAGTCCCTCCATTAACAGAAAGGGAAGTGGGAACGGGCTATGTATGCCTGTTCCACCACATGATCATGGCTGGGCTTTCATCTCAACTGTGTTGCTAAGAGACTCCTGGAGGCTTCTAGTTCTTTGTACAAACCACTGATTGAGAATCAGTGGCCTAGAAATTGCTCTTATTTTTCAAAGGCATTAAATGCACCACAAAAGGATGTTTCAGCAGGTTTCTTATTGATCACAAATTTAAAAAATGATAGCTTAGGAACAGCATTATCACTTTATCTGCCAGGACAGAGTGTGTTCTTTTCATTTAGTACTTTGAAAGATCTCGCAGCTGCTCAATCTCATACAGTCATAAAGTCAGTGGAAAGTACAGTACAGAAACAGGCCCTTCAGTCCATCTAGTCAATGCCAAGACGTTTAAACTGCCTACTCCCATTGACCTGCACCAGGACCATACACCTCCATATCTCTACCATCTATGTACTTATACCAATGTCTCTTGAATGTTGAAATTGAGCTCTCATGCACCACTTGTTCTGGCAGTTCGTTCCACACTCTCATGACCCTCTGAGTGAAGAAGTTTCACCTCATGTTCCCCTTAAACTTTTCATCTTTCACCCTTAACCTATGCCCTCTGGTTATAGTCCCATTCAAGCTCGGTAGAAAAATCCTAACTGTACCCCTCAATTTTGTATAAAGTCTCTTCTCAATCTTCTACGTCCCAATCGGTAAAGTCCCAACCTGTTCAATATTTCCTTATAACTTAGGTCCTGCAGACCCGGCAGCATCCTTGTAAATTTTCTCTGCACACTTTCAACCTTATTTGCATCTTTCCTGTAGGTAAGTGACCAAAACTACATGCAGTACTCCGAATTTGGCCTCGCTAACGACTTAAACAACTCCAACATAATACCCCAAATACTGTACTCTGTACTTTGATAATGAAGGCCAATTTGGCAAAAGCTTTCTTTATGCCCATATCCACCTTTGACATCACTTTCAATGAATTATGGATCTGTGTTCCCAGATCCCTTTGTTCTACCACAGAGGGCGGAAAAAGGGGAGGAGGGGTGGCATTACTGGTCAGGGATACTATTACAGCTACAGAAAGGGTGGGTAATGTAGCAGGATCCTCTTTTGAGTCAATATGGGTGGAAGTCAGGAACAGGAAGGGAGCAGTTACTCTGTTGGGGGTATTCTATAGGCCCCCTGGTAGCAGCAGAGATACAGAGGAGCAGATTGGGAGGCGGATTTTGGAAAGGTGCAAAAGTAACAGGGTTGTTATCATGGGTGACTTTAACTTCACTAATATTGATTGGCACCTGATTAGTTCCAAGGGTTTAGATGGGGCAGAGTTTGTTAAGTGTGTCCAGGACGGATTTCTGTCACAGTCTGTGGACAGGCCGACCGGGGGAAATGCCATACTAGATCTAGTACCAGGTAATGAACCGGGTCAGGTCACAGATCTCTCAGTGGGTGAGCATCTAGGGGACAGTGACCACCGCTCCCTGGCCTTTAGCATTATCATAGAAAAGGATAAAATCAGAGAAGACAGGAAAATTTTTAATTGGGGAAAGGCAAATTATGAGGCTATAAGGCTAGAACTTGCGGGTGTGAATTGGGATGATGTTTTTGCAGGGAAATGTACTATGGACATGTGGTTGATGTTTAGAGATTTCTTGCGGGATGTTAGGGATAAATTTGTCCTGGTGAGGAAGATAAAGAATGGTAGGGTGAAGGAACCATGGGTGACAAGTGAGGTGGAAAATCTAGTCAGGTGGAAGAAGGCAGCATACATGAGGTTTAGGAAGCAAGGATCAGATGGGTCTATTGAGGGATATAGGGAAGCAAGAAATGAGCTTAAGAAGGGGCTGAGAAGAGCAAGAAGTGGGGCATGAGAAGGCCTTGGCGAGTAGGGTAAAGGGAAACCCCAAGGCATTCTTCAATTATGTGAAGAAGAAAAGGATGACAGGAGTGAAGGTAGGACCAATTAGAGATAAAGGTGGGAAGATGTGCCTGGAGGCTGTGGAAGTGAGCGAGGTCCTCAATGAATACTTCTCTTCGGTATTCACCAATGAGAGGGAACTTGATGGTGAGGACAATATGAGTGAGGTTGATGTTCTGAGCATGTTGATATTAAGGGAGAGGAGGTGTTGGAGTTGTTAAAATACATTAGGACAGATAAGTCCCTGGGGCCTGACGGAATATTCCCCAGGCTGCTCCATGAGGCAAGAGAAGAGATTGCTGAGCCTCTGGCTAGGATCTTTATGTCCTCGTTGTCTACGGGAATGGTACCGGAGGATTGGAGGGAGGCGAATGTTGTCTCCTTGTTCAAAAAAGGTAGTAGGGATAGTCCGGGTAATTATTGACCAGTGAGCCTTACGTCTGTGGTGGGAAAGCTGTTGGAAAAGATTCTTAGAGATAGGATATATGGGCATTTAGAGAGTCATGGTCTGATCAGGGACAGTCAGCATGGCTTTGTGAAGGGCAGATCGTGTCTAACAAGCCTGATAGAGTTCTTTGAGGAGGTGACCAGGCATATAGATGAGGGTAGTGCAGTGGATGTGATCTATATGGATTTTAGTAAGGCATTTGACAAGGTTCCACATGGTAGGCTTATTCAGAAAGTTAGAAGGCATGGGATCCAGGGAAGTTTGGCCAGGTGGATTCAGAATTGGCTTGCCTGCAGAAGGCAGAGGGTGATGGTGGAGGGAGTACATTCAGATTAGAGGGTTGTGACTAGTGGTGTCCCACAAGGATCGGTTCTGGGACCTCTACTTTTCGTGATTTTTATTAACGACCTGGATGTGGGGGTAGAAGGGTGGGTTGGCAAGTTTGCTGATGACACAAAGGTTGGTGGTGTTGTGGATAGTGTAGAGGATTGTCAAAGATTGCAGAGAGACATTGATAGGATGCAGAAGTGGACTGAGAAGTGGCGGATGGAGTTCAACCCGGAGAAGTGTGAGGTGGTACACTTTGGAAGGACAAACTCCAAGGCAGAGTACAAAGTAAATGGCAGGATACTTGGTAGTGTGGAGGAGCAGAGGGATCTTGAGTATATGTCCACAGGTCCCTAAAAGTTGCCTCACAGGTAGATAGGGTAGTTAAGAAAGCTTATGGGGTGTTAGCTTTCATAAGTCGACGGATCGAGTTTAAGAGTTGCAATGTAATGATGCAGCTCTATAAAACTCTGGTTAGGCCACACTTGGAGTACTGTGTCCATTTCTGGTCATCTCATTATAGGAAGGATGTGGAAGCATTGGAAAGGGTGCAGAGGAGATTTACCAGGATGCTGCCTGGTTTAGAGAGTATGGATTACGATCAGAAATTAAGGGAGCTGGGGCTTTACTCTTTGGAGAGAAGGAGGATGAGAGGAGACATGATAGAGGTGTACAAGATATTAAGAGGAGTAGATAGAGTGGACAGCCAGCGCCTCTTCCCTAGGGCACCACTGCTCAATACAAGAGGACATGGCTTTAAGGTAAGGGGTGGGAAGTTCAAGGGGGATATTAGAGGAAGGTTTTTTACTCAGAGAGTGGTTGGTGCGTGGAATGCACTGCTTGAGTCAGTGGTGGAGGCAGATACACTAGTGAAGTTTAAGAGACTACTAGACAGGTATATGGAGGAATTTAAGTGAGGGCTTATATGGGAGGCAGGGTTTGAGGGTCGGCACAACTTTGTGGGCCGAAGGGCCTGTACTGTGCTGTACTATTCTATGTTCTATGTCAATGCCCTACCTTTGACTGTGTAAGGCCTACCCTGGCTAGTCCTACAGAAGTGCAACACCTTGCACTTGTCTGCATTAAACTTCATTTGCCATTTGTTCCAGCTGGTCCAGATCCCACTGCAAGCTCTAATCATCTTCCTCACTGTCCATTGGTAGTAATGGGAGACAAGGAAATGGCGAACGAACTGAATAAGTATTTTGCATCATTCTTCACTGGAAGACACTAGCAGTATGTTAAAAGTTCCAGGTGTCAGGGTTATGAAGTGTGTGAAGTTACCATAACTATAGAAAAGTTTCTTGAGAAACTGAAAGGTCTGAAGGTAGATAA
This sequence comes from Mobula birostris, assembly GCF_030028105.1. Lineage (NCBI taxonomy): Eukaryota > Metazoa > Chordata > Chondrichthyes > Myliobatiformes > Myliobatidae > Mobula > Mobula birostris. Next base: position 11,003,409 of record NC_092393.1, on the reverse strand, counting down.
GTCACCTGGACCAGATAGTCTACACCCCAGGGCTCTGAAAGGGGTGGATGAAGAGATTGTGGAGGCATTAGATCTTCAAGAATCACCAGCATTCTGGAATGGTTCTGGAAGACTGGAAAATTGCAAATGTCACTCCACTCTTTAAGAAGGGAGAGAGGCAGAAGAAAGGAAATTATAGGCCTGTTAATCTGACCTCAGTAGTTGGGAAAATGTTGGAGTTGATTGTTAAGGATGTGTTTTTGGGGTACTTGGAGGCATATGATAAAATGGGCTGTAGGAAGCATGGTTTCCTCAAGGGAAAATCTTGCCTGACAAATCTGCTGGAATTCTTTGAAGAAATAACAAGCAGGATAGACAGCAGAATAGTGAGGTAAGGCCAGGTAAGTTCCTTTAATTAATTTAATTAACTTAGGAGTAGGTAATGGAGGCAGCAGTTAGGGCAGTCGAGTGCTCCGTATGCAGTATGTGGGAAGTCAAGGACAGCACAATTGTCCCTGATGACTACACCTGTAAAAGATGCATTCAGCTGCAGCTCCTGACAAACTGAGTTAGGGAACTGGAGCTGGACGAACTTCGGATCATTCATGAGGCAGAGGCAGAAATGGACAGGAGTTTCAGGGAGACAGTCACCCCTAAGAATCAGGAGGCAGGTAGCTGGGTGACTGTCAGGAGAGGGAAGGGGAGTAGACAGAAAGAGCAGAGCACCCCTGTGGCTGTTCCCATCAACAATAAGTATACCGTTATGGATACTGTTGGTGGGGACGACCTACCACGGACAAGTTGTAGTTGTTGCATCTCTGGCACCGAGACTGGACCCTCAGCTCAGAAAGGAAGGAGGGAAAAGAGGAGAGTAGTAGTGATAGGGGGTTCGATAGTTAGGGGGACAGATAAGAGGTTCTGTGGGAGAGATCGAGAATCCCGGATGGTCTGTTGCCTCCCTGGTGCCAGGGTCCGCGATATCTTGGATCGAGTTCTCAGTATTCTCAGGAGGGAGGTTGAGCAGCCAGATGTGGTGGTCCATGTAGGGACCAATGACGTGGACAGGAAGGAAGAGCAAAGAGAGTTTAGGGAGTTAGGTGCAAAGTTGAAGGACAGGACCTCCAGGGTTGCAATCTCAGGATTGCTCCCCGTGCCACGTGCTAGTGAGGCTAGAAATAGGAAGATGATGCAGCTAAATACGTGGCTAAGGAGTTAGCGCAGGAGGGAGGGCTTCATGTTTCTGGACAATTGGGCTTTGTTCAAAGGAAGGTGGGACCTGTTCCGACTGGACGGTTTGCACCTCAACTGGAGGGGGACCAACATCCTTGCGGGTAAGTTTGCTAGTGCTGCTCCGGGGAGTTTAAACTAGATTTGCAGGGGGAGGGGAACCAGAGTGTTAGAGCAGATAGTGAGGTGGAGGAGGATAAAGGTCATGCGAGGACTGCATGTACAGACAGAAATCAGAGGTTTGTATGTGATACAAATGTTCTCAGGTGCATCTATTTCAATGCAAGGAATATTGTAGGTAAGGCAGGTAAGCTTAGGGCGTAGATTGGCACGTGGGATTACGACATTATTGCTATTAGTGAGACTTGGTTACAGGAGGGGCAGGACTGGCAGCTTAATGTTCCAGGGTTCCGTTGTTTCAGACGTGATCGTGGGAGAGGGATGAAAGAGGGAGCATTACTAGTCAGGGAAAATATCACAGCTGTGCGTAGACAGGACAGCCCGGAGGGCTTGTCTATAGATGCCATATGGGTGGAGCTGAGGAACGGGAAAGGTGTGCCACTCTAATAGGGTTGTATTATAGACCACCCAATAGTCAGAGAGAATTGGAAGAGCAAATCTGTAGAGAGATAGCAGACCAGAAAATGTAAGAAACAGAAAATTGTAATAATAGGGGGTTTTAACTTTCCACATATTGACTGTGGAAGGGCTAGATGGCTTGGAGTTTGTCAAATGTGTCCAGGAAAGTTTTTTAAATCAATGTATAGAGGTACCACGAGAGAGGATGCAAATCTTGATCTCCTATTAGGGAACCAGACAGGTCAGTGACAGAGGTATGTGTAGGCAAACATTTTGGGTCCAGTGACCATAATGTCATTAGTTTCAAGTTAATTATGGATAAGGATAGTTCCGGTCCTTGAGTTGAGGTTCTAAATTGGAGAAGGGCCAATTTTGTGGAAATGAGAAAGGACCTAGGAAGAGTGGATTGGGATGAGTTGTTTTCTGGCAAGGATGTGTTCAGTAAGTGGAAGGCCTCAAAGGCGAAATTTTGAGAGTGCAGAGTTTGCATATTCCTGCCAGGATTAAAGGCAAAGTTGACAGGCATAGGGAACCTTGGTTTTCAAGGGATATTGGCGATCTGGTTAAGAAAAAGAGAGAGCAGGTATAGGCAACAAGGAACAAATGAGGTACTTGAAGAGCGTAGAAAATGTAATAAAATACTAAAGAAGGAAATCAGGAAGTTAAAAAGAAGACATGAGTTTGCTTTGGCAGATAATGTGACGGTAAACCCGAAGGGTTTCTACAAGTATATTAAGAGTAAAAGGACAGTAAGGGACAAAATTGGTCCCCTAGAAGATCAGAGTGGTCATCTATGTGTGGAGCCGCATGAGATGGGGCAGATGTTAAACAGTTTTTTTGCATCAGTATTTACTCAAGAAACTGGCATAGTGCATATGGAAGGAAGGGAAACAAGCAGTAGTGTCATGGAACATATAGAGATGAAAGAGGAGGAGGTGCTTGCTGCCTTACAGTGAATAAAGGTAGATAAATCCCCCGGGCCTGACATGATATTTCCTTGGACATTGGGAGAGACTAGTGTAGAAATTGCAGGGGCCCTGGCAGAAACATCTAAAATGTCCTTAGCTACGGGTGCGGTGCCGGAGGATTGGAGGGTACCTCATGTTGTTCTGTTGTTTTAAAAAAGGCTCCAAAAGTAAACCAGGTAGTTATAGGCCCGTGAGCCTGACATCAGTAGTAGGTAAATTATTGGAAGGTGTTCTGAGAGATCGGATATAAAATTATTTGGACAGCCAAGGGCTAATTAAGGATAGTCAGCATGGCTTTGTGCGTGGTAGATCGTGTTTAACGAATCTTCTAGAGTTTTTCGAGGAGGTTACCAAGAAAGTAGATGAAGGAAAGGCTGTGGATGTTGTCTACATGGACTTTAGTGGGCCTTTGACAAGGTCCCACATGGGAGGTCAGTTCAGAAGGTTCAGACCTAGGTATCCATGGAGAGGTTATAAACTGGATTTGATATTGGCTATGTTGGCGAAGACAGAGAGTGGTAGTGGATGATTGCTTCTCAGACTGGAGGCCTGTGACTAGTGGTGCGCCTCAGGGATCTGTGTTGGGACCATTGTTGTTTATTGTCTATATCAATGATCTAGATGATAATGTGGTAAATTAGATCAGCAAGTTTGCTGATGACACTAAGATTGGAGGCGTTGTGGACAGCGAGGAAGGCTTTCAAAACCTGCAGAGGGATCTGGACCAACTGGAAAAATGGGCCAGAAAATGGCAGATAGAATTTAATGCAGACAAGTGTGAGGTAACACACACAAAATGCTGGTGGAACGCAGCAGACCAGACAGCATCCATAGGAAGAAGCACAGTCAATGTTTCGGGCTGAGACCCTTCATCAGGACTAACTGAAAGAAGAGATAGTAAGAGGTTTGAAAGTGGGAGGGGGAGGGGGAGATCTGAAATGATAGGAGAAGACAGGAGGGGGAGGGATGGAGCTAAGAGCTGGAAAGTTGATTGGCAAAAGGGATACAAGGCTGGAGAAGGGAGAGGATCATGGGACAGGAGGCCTAGGGAGAAAGAAATGGGGAGGGGAGCGCCAGAGGAAGATGGAGAGCGGGCAAGGAGTTATTGTGAGAGGGACAGAGAGAGAGAAAAAGGAAAAAATAAAGAAAGAAAGAAAGGAAGGATGGGGTAAGAAGGGGAGGAGGGGCATTAATGGAAGTTGGAGCAGTCAGTGTTCATGCGATCAGGTTGGAGGCTACCCAGACGGAATATAAGGTGTTGTTCCTCCAACCTGAGTGTGGCTTCATCTTGACAGTAGAGGAGGCCATGGATAGACATATCAGAATGGGAATGGGACGTGGAATTAAAATGTGTGGCCACTGGGAGATCCTGCCTTCTCTGGCGGACAAAGCGGAGGTGTTCAGTGAAACGGTATCACAGTGTGAGGTGTTGCATTTTGGAAGGACAAATCAAGGTAGGACATACACAGTAAATGGTGGGGCACTGAGGACTGCGGAGGAACAAAGGGATCTGGGAGTTCAGATACATAATTCCCTGAAAGTGGCGTCACAGGTAGGCAGGGTTGTAAAGAAGGCTTTTGGCATCCTGGCATTCATAAATCAAAGTATTGAGTATAGGAGTTGGGATGTTATGGTGAGGTTGTATAAGACATTGGTAGGCCAAATTTGGAGTATTTTGTGCAGTTCTGGTCACCTAACTATAGAAAGGATATCAGTAAGATTGAAAGAGTGTAGAGAAGATTTACTAGGATGTTGCCGGGTCTTCAGGAGTTGAGTTACAGGGAAAGATTGAACAGGTTAGGACTTTATTCCTTGGAGAGTAAAAGAATGAGGGGGGATTTGATAGAGGTTTACAAAATTATGAGAGGGTATAGACAGAGTAAATACGAGTAGGCTCTTTCCACTGAGATTAGGAGAGATAAATATGAGAGGACATGGCTTTAGGGTGAAAAGGGAAATGTTTAGGGGGAACATTAGGAGGAACTTCTTAACTCAGAGAGTGATGGGAGTGTGGAACGAGCTGCCATCTGACGTGGTAAATGCGGGCTCACTCATAAGTTTTAAGAGTAAATTGGATAGATATGTGGATGGAAGAGGTCTGGAGGGTTATGGACTGGGTGCAGGTCAATGGGACTAGCGGAATAAAGTTTTGGCACAGACTAGAAGGGCCGAATAGCCTGTTTTCTGTGCTGTAGTGTTCTATGGTTCTAATAGATGGTGTGTACTTGGATTTTCAGCAGGCCTTTAACAAGATGCCACACAGGAGGTTGCTTAACAAGCTAAGAGCCCATGGTATTACAGGAGAGATTCTAGCTTGGATAAAGGAGTGGCTGATTGGCAGGAGACAAAGAGTGGGAATGAAGAGAGCCTTTTCTGGTTGGCTGCCAGTGACTAGTGGTGTTCCACAGGGATCTGTGCTAGGACTGATTCTTTTTACATTATATGTTAATAATTTAGATGATGGAATTGATGGCTTTGTTGCAAAGTTTGCAGATGATATGAAGATAAGTGGAGGAGCGGTAGTTTTGAGGAAGTAGAGAGGCGAGAGAAGGACTTAGACAGATTAGGAGAAGGGGCAAATAAATGGCCGATGGAAGACAGTCTCAGGAAGTGTATAGTCATGCACTTTGGTAGAAGAAATGAAAGGATTGATTGTTTTCTAAATGGAGAGAATATACAAAAACTGAGGCGCGGAGGGAGTTGGGAGTCCGTGTGTAGGATTCCCTAGAGGTTAATTTGCAGCCTGTGTCTGTGGTAAGGAAGGCAAATGGGATGTTCCATTCATTTCAAAAGGACTAGAATAGAAAAGCAAGGATGTAACGTTGAGACCTTATAAAGCACTGGTGAGGCCTCACTTGGAGTATTGTGAGCCTCTCATCTTAGAGAGGATGTGCTGAAACTGGAGAGGGTTCAAAGGTTCACAAAAATGATAACTGGTTTGAACGGCTTGTCATAAGAAGAGCGTTTGATGGCTCTGGGCCTGTATTCACTGGAAATTAGAAGAATGAGGGGTGACCTCATTGAAACCATCGAATGGTGAAAGGCCTTGATGGCCGGATATGGAAAGGATGTTTCCTATGGTGGGGAAGTCTAAGACCAGAGGGCACAGCCTCAGAATAGAGGGCCGCCCTTTTAGAACGGAGATGAGGAATTTCTTTAGCTAGAGAGTGAATCTGTGGAATTCTTTGCCACAGGCAGCTGTGGAGGTCAGGTCTGTATGTATATTTAAGGCAGAAGTTGATAGATTTTTGATTGGTCAGGGCATGTAGGGGCACGGGAAGAAGGCAGGAGATTGGGGCTGAGGGGAAAAATGGATCAGCCATGATGAAAATGCCAGAGCAGATTCAATGGGCCAAATAGCTTAATGCTGCTCCTATATTTTATGGTCTTATTACACCCCCATTATTGGTGTTGTTGCAAATTTGCTGATCCAGTTAACCAGATTATCATCCTCATCTTATATATGAGAGACAACTATCTGCTACCATTTTCTGGCTTCTCCCACAAAGCCAATGTCTATTGAAATGAATGCACCTTCCAATGACATGTGACAGAGAGTTCCTAGCCAGTCGGAGAGATCTGTATGAGGTGGTGGAGAACAGTAGTTGCAGTAGGTCGTCATAAAGATCCTCCAGGCTTGAACCAGTGACTCCTGGGGGAACGTTGTCTCAGGGCTATGTCTCTGCATGAACTACCGGGACATAAGGGTGACATTGAATGCCTGCCCCTTGAAGGAACTTGTGTTGGCAGCCTGGCGTAGGAAGGTTGGTGCTGTTGCAAGGCAGGAGTGAGCAGCGCAGGGAGCAAGCAGAGTGTGGTAGAGCACAAAGCGTTCCTTGAAGATGTGGCGGAACCGAGCAGTGGGAGGAGGTGTGATCAGGGTAGCCTGTGGGGGTCAGTGGGTTTGTGATAGATGTCAGTGGATCTGTCTCCTGAGATGGGCAGGGGCAGGGGCAGAGGAAGTAGCACCAATGCAGTCATCAGATTCTGGAAATCTGAAATTTAAAAAAAAGAAATGCAGCAAGTCAAAGAAATACTGATCTGAAACCTTGTCTCCTCAGGTACTGCTTGACCAGCTGAGTATTTTTGTTATTTTTATGTAAGCACAGGTTGTATGTTGGCCCCAATAAGTAGCATGGGTTCATGGGGAAGAAGTTTGTATGATCTGTTTGCCGATAACTAAAACGATCAGATTTTTTTCCGACCACAGAGTTAGAATATTACATCAGATCCAAACTTCATCTGGTGAGTCTTACACCAGAATCAGATATTGAGTGGTAACAAAAATCCTATCAGAAAGTCAGAGGCCAGATTTCCAGCTGCACAATCCAGAAGTGGCCACGGCCGTAGTCCACTCTGTGTCGTGTTTATTCTCAACTGCATAGCATGGATCTATCAATGATGAAGGAAGGGATTTCTGGGTGGGTATCTGTCAGAAGTGAGTATTGAACCTTCGACTTCCTAACTGAGAGGTGGAAATGAAATCATTGAGTCCAAAAGCTGAATCCAGTTAGGTTAGTAACCACTATATTTTAAAAATGTATTACTCTCACAGCAAGATTTAAAAACAGCCTGTATTTAATAAATAAGTGCACATGGATCTTAGCTCAGCGCAGTTCCAAGCAAGGTTTGTCTGCAAGTTCCAAGGTTAGAGCACTGAAAGCAGATGGGGTAGTCTGCTCAGATAAGGTGCATTTTAAAGTTTCGCTATATATAATCATGAGAGGCACAGACAAAGTGAATGTACAGTCTTTTTCCCGGTGTACAGTCTGAAATTGGGTTTAAGTGAGAGGGGACACAAGGGAGTAGTTTCTTCACGCAGAGGGTGGTGTTGTATGGAATGAGCTGCCAGAGGAGGCTAAGGCAGCTTCAGAAACAACATTTAAAAGACATTTGGGTAGGTACATGGATAGGAGAGATTTAGAGGAATATGGACCAAACACTGGAAAATGGGACACATTTAGAAGGACATCTTGGTTAGCATGGATGAGTCGGGCCAATGGGCTTGTTTCTGAGCTGGATTACTGTATGGCTCCTTGCTCCGTACTCGCAGTGCAGGCACAGCTCCTGCAACACTAATCCATCAAATACGAGATGTAGAACAATGATCTTGTGCACCTGTTTGTGTGTAACTAATCAGGCTGTGTCAACCTTATTTTCTGCTGTCAAAACACCAGCTAGTCCATTCAGCACACTCACGATGCCATTGATTTATGATCAATGTGTCAGAACAGAGCTCTGAATCCCTTGGATGAAGTCCACAGTTACACTTGATCCCTTGACCGGACATTAGCGTTTCCCTCACGGGGGTGGGGGAGTTGGATGCTGAAGGTGCAGGGCCTGCCCTCGCTGTCAACATCTGCTGTTGTCCATTATGTGTGGGTGTTTGAGCAGCAGCCACTGATCTTTCCCCAGCTGTCAGACAGGGCAGTTTTAGTTTCCCAGGCAACCCATTAAATTATAAGTAGATTTACTGTCAGCCTTTTCTAATTCTAGTCAGCCTCGTTTCATGCACCCTGTGGCTTTCGAAAAGCCTGGTCTCTTGCCAGGTACTGGGGTTGGTTTCTTCTAGATTCATCAAGTCATTCAGCACAGACACTGGCCCTTCAGCCCAATATGCTCATGCTAGACCATCAGACCTCCATCTATGTTAATGCCATTTACTACAGTCCTCTGGTTCCTTGGTATTTCACTCAATTCAGATTTATTTATCACACATACATGGAAACGGCATTTGAAATGCGGCGTTTGTGTTAACCACCAACCCACGTAAGGATGTGCAAGTGTCGCCACACATTCTGGGGTCAACAATAGCAGGCTCACAATGCTCAGCTGAACAGTACAGAAGACAACAAGCAACAAATCAGGCCTCTTTCCTTATTCCCAACCACCCACAGTCATTGACAGCCTTCCAACCCCAGGACCGAGCTGCAGGCTTTGGCATTTGATCTTTGATCTTTGGTATTGACTACAGTCTAGCCAATAACGGGACCCCGAACTCCAGACTTGCTAACTTACCAGCCCTTGTGCCTCATGCTGCCATGGGCATCTGAGCCCAGGCCCACCGACCTGGAACAGGCCAACATCCACAGGTGTCCTTTGATACACGTCCACATTGTTGTGTGAGCGAGGAGCAGAGACATAGACTCCAGATGTCCGTCACCTGACAACATTGCTGGCCTTCGACCATGGAAGGAGCGAAAGCCAAGACTCGGAATGCCCTTCATCACCAGTCAACATGACTGGCTGAGCACAGAATGGAAGCTGAGACTTCAGATGTCCTTTGTCTCATGTCCATATCGCTGGCCTCCAAGCGCAGAGTGGATGCCTAGATTCTGGATGTCCTTGGTCTCCATGTTGCTAGCCTTTGAGTGCAGAGTAGGGGCTTAGATGCCAGCCTGACTTCGAACTCCCACCTGCCGATCCTTACCCCCAAGCCCAAACCTGACCCCTACCTCCCCGTGTCCCCAAAACCATCCCTACAAACTTAGGAAACAACTGTCTGAGCCATGACCTCGACGGAGGTCCTCCCGTAGATTGTATATTCCCTTGAAAGCTAAACTTCTCCAGAAGCTTCTCCTCTCACTGCTTTGGATTGAATTCTCTTTATCATTTTTATACCCAACTGACCAAACCATTAACTTCCTCTTCAAAGCTCTTACATCCTACGTCTTACTCATTGTCAACTACGTAACCAGTACTTGGTGTCATCCGCAGACCTCTTTATCACACCTGCTACATTTAGGTCTGTCATTACAGCCAAAACCAAAGGTACTGAACCCATCAAACCCTACTGTGAACAGTTCTGGTTATAAAAACACCAGTCAATCTTTCCCTTTTGCTTCCTGCCACTTTTCCACTCCTCTTGGATCTGATGGGTTATAATCTCATTGAGAAATACTCTTGGCTGAGGCAGTGGTGTATTGCCTCAGAATAGGGCGTTAAGCTGAGGTCCCAGGTGCATGTAAAAAGTTATATAGCTGTATATACAGTAGAGCAGTGGTATTTCCCTCTGTGTTCTTCAACCTGACTTGAAAACAGCTTCAAATTTCAAAGTTTAAAGTACATTTATTATCAAAGTGTGTATACATTATACAACCTTGAGATTTGTCTCCTTATAGGCAGCCACAAAACAAAGAAACCCGAAAGATTCCATAAAAAACCATCAAACACCAGAAGTGCGGAGAGGGAAAAAATAAATTGTGCAAACAACAAAAGTAAGCAAATAGCATTCAGAATGAAAGTGAGTCCACAGGCACGAAGCCTAGGGCAGCCCGAGCAGGCCTCAGCCTCAGCCTCAGTTCAGTGCAGAGCCGAGTAAACATTGTGGAGCAGAGAGCAGAACTGACCAGATCCTCGCCTCTGGTCCTGACACCGTGCCTTTTCAATCTGTCAGGCCCGTTGTCTAAATCATCCAAACATTGGGTCATCCTTCACACCAGGGCCCAGGCCCAGGCCCTATCGTATCAATACACTCTAGTTGCGGTCCCTGTCGCCACATTTCGGCCCAAACCTGGCCTTTCCAAATTAGTCTGGTGTTTAGGTCGATCATGTGATGTATTGTGTATCTCCAGTAGTATTTGTGAAACTGTGGAACATGACCAAGACACAATATTTTCTCCAGAACAGTGGGGTGACAGATTACAGGTCATATTTAGATGCCAATTTGATTGGAATGCCCTGACGACTGACGATTAGTGTCAGGGTCTGGATCTAGTGCAATGGAATTCACTTCATGGAATATTTGATTTGCTTTTATCCATTCATCTGGAAAGAATTTTATGGGAATCGTGTGGTTGCTCCCATTTATGACATCTTTGTCTCCAGATTTATTTAGTGACTTGAATCTAAAGTTGCCAGCTTCAGTGGAAGGACTTAAACTTGCTTCAAGATTGATAGTCCAGCTACTGTCAGTTCCTCAGTGGGTTAGTAGTGTAGTGGCTGATGGTATTGAAGTATACATAGCTTTCACGAGTGGAGACTTCTAAAAACATTTCACAGTGGAGCAGTATTTGAATTGTGGTCACTGTTGCTGGGTAGGAAATGCAGTGGCCATTTTTTACACAGCAAAATCCCACACCTCAAAGTGAGAGTGACCAGGTTATATGCCGACTGGTGGACCAGTGTTAGTCAGCATATCCCTTCGGCTTCCAGGATTTTTTTGTGTACTGGAAGAGCAGACGCCAGCCATCTGGAAGTGTGAATGGAGGTGAAGGTAGGGTAAGTTAGGGTGTGGTAGGGCGTGGTGAGAGGGGTGGGGGTGGGGTGGCGTGGCTTCCTTCTGTCACAACCATCTGATGGCGTGACTGGCATCTGTGGTGCATCCATGGGGCCCTCACTCAGGTCTGGCCAGACATTTTAGTGCTTAGATACCCAGAGCTGTCCTGTTCAAAAGTTAACGTAATCATTTCCCAGATGGCTGGAAATGGGAATCGCAGTATTTCCAATACACCCTCCACATGGATCAGAGCCCAGAGGAAGCTGATAAATCATTGCCATCCTCAAGGTGTGTTACCATCTGTCTCAGTGGGCTTTTAAAGCCTGCCTAGTGAACTTTTGTTTTCATCATCTTCAGACCAGCTGTAACAGGACTTGTAGCATTAATCATTACACAGTAATGAGATGAAACACTCACAACTTTACTGAGGTGTTCTTTTAACCGAGAGCGCTAATTAACTTGCACTATTCACAGTCACCAGATGTCACATCACCAAAAGATCTGTTGTGGGATCTCACTGGAGCAAAGCATCCCCTGGTGTATAAACAAGAGTCTATGTGCATTAGGCTCCAAGCTCCAAATTGTATCCCCTCTACCGTCAGCATTGTAGTGAACATTTCAATTATTATGTGTCAGATTCTGAGAGGATTGGCAGGGTCGATGCTGAGTGAGGAATCTAGATTTTGGAGGCTTTGTTTTTGAAGAAGAGGTCAACCCTAACCACCCCCCCCCCCGCAGGTGGAGATGAGAAGACACTTTCTTCCTAGGAGGTGTGTGAACCATTTCAGTTCTCTAGGTTTCAAAGATACATTTAATATCATAGAAATATATACAATATACATTCTGAAATTCTTTTTCTTCGCAAACATGCACGAAAATAGAGGAGTGCCCAAAGAATGAAAGACAGTTAAATGTTAGAGCCCCAAAGCCCCCACAAGCTCCTCCCTCCCACGCACAAGCAGCAGCAAAGCAATAATCCCCCCTCCCCCACCAGCAAAAAAGCAACGGCACCTTCCACCGAGCACTCAAGCATGCATCAATAAAGACGCAGTACCCCAAAGACTGCGCGTTCACCCGGTAATTCAACACACCACAGGGAAATAAGGGAAAAAGAGATGTCCCCATTTCACAGCGAGAGGGGAGACATAACAAACAACTTGTTGATTTATGGTGTTAAAAGTTTATTGTGTCGCTTCTTCCAAGCTCTGTGCTCGGGTCTCTGGGCACACAACCAGCAGCCAGCTGGCAGCTTTGGATCTCTGTCTCCCACGACACACCAGTTTTCTGTGGCAGCACCAACCTCAAGTCTGCCCGCCTCCAGAGCCACCCGGAACCCAGAAGGCGTGCTAGTCTTCTAGGCTGCATCCTTGGCATATCGAGTAGCGAACCTGAGAGCAAGTCCTATTTTCACAATGAACCAAAGTCAGTGTGTAACTCCAGGTCAGGGTCTTCAAAAGAACCCTGAAAGGGAAAATGGAGATATTAAAGATAGAAATAGCTATATGGACAGGAAAAGAATGGAGGGTTATGGACTGAGTGCAGGTCAGTGGGACCAGGTGAGAGTAAGCGTTCGGCAAGGACTAGAAGGGCCTGTTTCCATGCTGTAATTGTTATATGGTTATATGGAAATAGAGCTGTTTCTGAAGATGTAAGCAAAGGAGTCACCGTTAGGTGTGATCATCCTCCTGCCACCCAGTTTGCAGTGGCGAGTCAGTGAGGGTATTCAAACCCATCAGTCTGCAGGAGGTGAGGAATATGGGGAGGGAGCAGAAAAGAGGAGATGAGACCCCTGATCTATTTAATGATAGGACAGGCTTGAGGGATTGAATGGCCTAGTCACAGAGTCAAAGAAATGGGCAAGATGGCCCAACTGGTCGCTGCCTGTCTCTGCCAGAGCGCATGTGAGTCGGTAGGTGGGAGGGTTTTAGGCCTGGTAGAGTGGGAGGGAGGGTTGGAGGCCTGTCTGAGTGTGCGAGTGGGTAGGTCTGTATATGGGTGTGAGTGGGAGGCCTGTGGGTGTGTGGTGATTGGGGCCCTCTTTGCTTGTGGAGGCCCCTTGCCCCTCTCTCACTGTGTTCCTACTCGCTCTTTGTCTTGTGGGCTTCCAAGCCATCCTCTGTCTCTGACGTATCCTGCATTCTGGGAAGTGAAACCCTGCCCTCTCCCAATGTTTTCCCATTGCACACTTTCCATCCTCAGCCCTGTATCCTTTCTACAAGAATATCTTACCCCCTCTGCACATCCTGTCCACAGAGTGCACACTCCTCCACCCCACTCCTGCACTCCCCGCCTGGGTTGCTCATCTTTGCTACTCTTTTCTGAATTCCAGGTTGTTGATCAAGGCTGGCATTGACACAAATAGAGTGGCGAAGACGGGGACAGCGCTGCACGAAGCTGCTTTGTGTGGCAAGACTGAAGTGGTCCGATTGCTACTTGACGTAAGTCTGCATGGGGTTAACCCGGGTAAAGCACTGTACTGCACAGGACGGGCCAGGCTCAATCATGTGCTCAGTCTGTCTTGGATTCTTAGCCTTTTACTCAGAAATGGGCATGGTATCATAGCGAAGTTTATTAAAAAAATACTTACAAAACTTGAGCAGATTTTTATGCCTCTTTGCTGAACTTCCCACACATTCCCAGATTGACGACAATCCAATATCACTCCAGACTCCTGGTGTAAAGGGAGTCAGTGATATGCACAAGGCAGGAAATACTGCAAAACTCAACAAGCCAGGCACAAGGCATTCTGCAGATGCCGGAAATCTGGAGCAACAGACACAAAATGCTGGAGAAACTCAGCAGGTCAGGCAGCATCTACAGAGGGAAATAAACAGATAACTTTACGAGCCGAGCCCCTTCATCAGGACTCTAGCATTTTGTCCATGCTGCTGTAGAGAGTGAGGCTAAGTGTGTGTTTTGGGTTGTTGATTAATGAAAGGTAATTGAGCCTGGTGGTTAACTCTGTGTTTCTCTCTCTCTATGACTCATTGTTCCTGGCATTCTCTGTCCATTTCCCGGATGTACAGTATTTTGTCTCTGCATTAGGCTGAATGGTCTGTGCAGTGCCAGCAGCTGGAATGTAGTTTTCTAGCAATGTCCTCTCCTGGCCCTTGTGGGTGGCAGTTTCTCTGCCTGCAGTTTGGTTTTCTCACCTGCCCAGCTGAGCTCTCTGAATGGGAAAACGGCCACTTGAAGACCCCCTCCCTACCCCGCTCCTCCTTCCTGATTCCCCTCCTCTTCAAACACCACAATGTATTCTGAAGTTAATTTAGTCAATAGACGCATTCCCATGTGAAAATGATCTTCCTGCCATCTTAGGTAATTGGTTGGCATTCGGACATCGAGGAAGGAGAGGAAGTGGATAAGAAGACTTCTGTTATTTCTGTGTGCCTTGGAGGAGTAGGGAGAGCCACCCAAGACCTATTAAGGTCTTACTGCCACACCAGCAGCCTCCCCCCCACTCTGTCTTACAGTCAGTCAATGGGTGATGTGGCACAGAAGCCATCTTCACCAAGTTCAAATGGCTCAATTTAATATCAGTATACAATCTGAAATTCTTACTCTTCACAGACATCCACAAAACAGAAACCCCCAGTAGAAACATCAGAACCCCGAAGGCCCCCTCCCCCTCCCATGCACAAGCAGCAGTGGAAGAATCAACCCTCCCCTTCCAGCAGTTGCTCCCCCCCACCATGCAAGCAATAGCAGAGATGTTGACCTGTAGTCCATAACCCAGTACTCCAGTGTCTCAGACAGATTCTTCCACACCACCCCCCCCCCCCCCCCCACCATTGAGGGAGAGAGGGGTCGGCCCTGCAACAGTGAGAGCAGGGACCAGAAGCTTACAATCTTCCATGTCGCCATGGTCATCCAGTACCTATTAACATGAATCTTACACCAGTGCAATTTTATTCTCTCCACAGTCCCACCAACTCCACCCAGATTCCACCACTCACCTGCACCCTTGGGGCAATCTAAGATGGCCGCCAATTACCCATGTGTCTTTGGGATGCTGGTGGCGTAGTGGCATCAGCGCTGGACTTCGGAGCGAAGGCTTCTGTGTTCGAATCCAGCCGGCTCCCTTGCATGCTTTTCATCCGTGCTAGGGATTGAACGTCGAGCTAGCAACTCGGCCTTGTAAAAATAAGAAAGCCTGCTAAAAAAAAAAAAACGCCGTTCCCGATAACTCAACTCAGAGATAAGAGCTTTCTTCTTCTTCTTTGGGATGCGGGAAGAACTGGATCACCCAGGGGGAAGCCATGCAGTCACAGGAAGAACTTGCAAGCTCCACACAGACAGCGTCAAAGGTTGGGATTGAACTCTGGTCTCTGGTGTCAGGGTTCCTGGCTTGTTGAGTTTTGCAACAGCTCTGTTAGCTGTGCCACTGGGCCCACAGCCTTTCTGTGGTGAAGGTTGAGGGGGCGGACAGCTCAGCCAGTGACTGCACACGAGGAGGGGATCAGTGAAGCACCAGGGCCTTGTTCACCAGCGGCTGGCCTGTAGTGTGTGTCACTGATAAATGAACAATTGGCAGCAGCACAGACCTCGACTCAGACAGTCCTCGCCACCACTTCGTGTCCTGTGTTTCCATTTGGATCCCCACATGGAAAACAGAGAAGTGAATGCCAGTGGGGTTCCCTGGGCTGTGGGGTGGGTGGTATGGTTGAGGGGGGTGGAAGGGTGGGGGTAATGGCGTTGGACTCCACCTCGCAGCTCTCCCACACCACTTCCTCTGTACAGGCGGGCATTGACGTCAACATCAGGAACACCTACAGCCAGACGGCCCTGGACATCGTCAACCAGTTCACCACCTCACAGGCAAGCAAGGAGATCAAGCACCTCCTGAGAGGTAAAGAGGGGAGGCGTTGGGGCTGTGTGGGTATGTCAGGCACACTCTCGGGGAGAAGGAAAAGACACTGTGGGAATGTTGGGATGGATCTAACGAAATGTTGCGATAGAGGTTTGGGAGTGTTAGGACAGAGCTGTGGGGGTATTGGGGTGTAGCTGTGCGAGTGTTGGGATCTAGCTGCGGGAGTGTCAGGACGTAGCTGCGGGAGTGTCGGGAGGTAGCTGCGGGAGTGTAAGGAGGTAACTGGGAGTGTTGAGATGAATCTGTATGTACAATGGGATGGATTTGTGGTAATGCCTTCTGCTGTCATAGAGAAGGGTGTCTGCACAAAATTATTTGGAGTCTTCCCCAACCAGAAGTCTTGGATGAATTATAAGATCCTCAATGCACTGAGGGCCAGATCAGTGGCATTCAGGAGCAAGTAAGATACAAGAAGTCCAGATACGATCTCTGGAATGCCATCTCATGTGTGAAGTGACAGTTCTGGACCAAACTTGAATCATTGAAGAATGCTCGACAGCTGTGGCAGGGCTTCAAAGTGAAACCTCTTAAAACGTGAAACCGAGCAATGTGGATGACAACTAGGCTTCTCTCCGAGATGAGCTCAAAAGCTGCTCTGCTCACTTTGAAATTTAAAGTATGGAGGCACCTTCACAGACTCCCACAGCGCCCAGCTAGTCTGTGATTTCAGTCTCTGAGGCTGACGTGAGAACATCCTTCAGGAGGGTGAACCCACGGAAAGCACCTGGCCAGGTGGGGTACCTGATGTGTTTCTTGGGTTTACTGTGTATACTTACAAGAAAACGTCTCTCAGCTTGGACAGCATGTGGTGTCATAATATGTACCTTAATGATAAATATATTGATTTTGAATTTTGAGCGTTGAGAAGGACCTGTGGGGAAGTTGGGAAGGATCTGTGGGAATATTGGGGCGGAGCTTTGGGAGTATTTTATGGAGTTGGAGGATATTGAGAAGGATTTGCAGGCTGTTGTGATGGAGCTCTGAACTGCTGACAGTGTATGTTAGGAGGTCCAGTGGGAAGAGCATTTCTGGAACAATGGGATGATAGGTGTGTTGTGGGATTGAGATGCAGAAGTGGGAAATTCATCCACATTTTGTAGATTATAAAGGTATTGCCTGGATAAACTGATCACAGTACAGAGGATGACAAACACATCTCTCTAGCTGGAGAGGTCATTGCTGCCACAGATTGTCCAGAGTGCCAGATGTTTCACACTTCCATGCTGTTTCTCACCACCTCCGCTTCTCTTCCGACAGAGGCCTCGGGAGTTCTTCAGGTCCGAGCCCTGAAGGATTGTTGGAATGTTCACGACCTCACCTCGCTCAACATCAGGGCCGGGGACGTCATCACGGTGAGCAGCCCAGGGACTGGGTGAACAGCAAAAAGACGGCTGTGCATGAACCTGCTTGTTAAGGGAAACGGACACGCCTACCATCAGTCGACTGGTGGGAAGAGCAGGGTGGCCCTGTGCAGTCTGATCCAAGCAAGGAGCAGAGGCCCTGCTGCACTTAACCCCTCCTGTCATCTGCATGTCTTACACAGATAGCATGCCCGCTCTCTGCATTATAATTCAGCACAATCCCCTTGTGTATATTACAGAGAATAAAAGGATTCTCAGTATGGAGTACCAGGAATAGCATGCTCCCTGACTGTATTACAGGGAATTGCAGCTCCCTGTCTATATTACAGGGAATTTTGAACTACCTCTGTGTGTTAAAGTTAACAATAGCTCTTCTGTATAATTCAGTGAACCATAGTCCCTTTTCTCTACTACAAGCAGTAACAGGTTCCCTGTCTCAACTGCAAGCAATAGCAGGCTCGATGTCAGATAGTACAGGTAAAAGCATGCTCCCTGTCTATACTACAGGCAATAACACACTCTGTCAAATACAGGCAATTACAGGTTCGCTGTGTGTACTGAAGGCAATAACAGACTCCTTGTCGCTACTACTAACTGTAAAAGGTCCCCTATCAATACAGGCAAAAGCAGGTTCCCTGTGTGTATGACAGGCAATAGCAGACTCACTGTGTATACTCCAGTATTTAGCATCCTTTGGTTCACAATAGCTGATAATGAAAGCCACATGTTAATTTGGAGCAAACCACTGTCTCTATTGAGGGATTAAGAGGCACTTCTCCTGTACCTTGAGGAGTGGCTGGCCTGGGTACAGGCAGTCCATGATGAGACATTTCATGGCAGTCTCCTGTACCATGATCATTTGCTTACTCAATTCAGACTTTGTTGTACAGACGATGCAAGCTGCTGCTTCACGCCCTGATATGGTTGGCCGCCTGTGGTTGGTGACGTGGTCTGTTGCTCTCTGTCCACGGTAGGTTCTGGAGCAGCATGCTGACGGGCGCTGGAAGGGCCACATACATGACAGCCAGAAGGGGACGGACCGCGTGGGCTACTTCCCCCCGTCCATTGTTGAGGTGATCAACAGGCGATCAGGTCAGTGCTTTTGGAAAGCTTCCTCTCACTTCCCCCATGTACCATGGATTTCAGGATTTAATCGATGCCCTGTTCAAGGCAAATAGACGTTAGTTGGGTTAGGACAAGGGTCCCCAACCTTTTTTGCTCTGCGGACCGGCCGACCGTGGGGGGGGGGGTTGCCAACGGACAAGAGTAGCAGTCAAATACGTTGTGTTTACCCCGAGTAAGACTACAATGACCATGAAGCCTTGCGCAGGCACCAGTGCACATGCGTAACTTGTGCATGCGTGTACGTGCCGATTTTTTTCTACAAATCATTTTTGGTGATTCTGTTCGGGGGGGGGGGGTGTTAATCACGACCGGAATATAGGTGATAAGTGGCTAATACACTCAATTTCATTTCTAAAAGAGTTCATCTAACGAATTTAATATTAAACACACAGCGCATATTTTTCTCGCATGAATATAGTGATAAGTCAGTTATCAGGGGAGGACAGGGGAGCTTGAAGTAAGTGTTGAATGAACTTCCAGTAGAAGTGGTAGAGGCAGGTTCGATATTATCATTTAAAGAAAAATTGGATAGGTATATGGACAGGAAAGGAATGGAGGGTTATGGGCTGAGTGCAAGTCAGTGGAACTAGGTGAGAGTAGCGTTCGGCACAGACTAAGAGGGCAGAGATGGCCTGTTTCCATGCTGTAATTGTTATATGGTTATATAAGTCGCTTATAAGTCAATAGCATCATAACATTTTAAGTAACGTTTGGATATTAAACACAGAGCACGTATTTTCCCCGTATGAACATATAAAATCATTGCAACACACCAACATCGCTGAATCAGTGGGAGCCCTGGGCTTGTTTCCCTGCAACAAGACAGTGCCATCGAGGGGTGATGGGAGACAGCAATACTCAAAGGGGGTTCCTTATGTCCAGTCTATTCTGCAATTTAGTTTCCGTTGCATTCATTGCAGAGATGTTGGAAATGGAAGCAACGTTTTCAGTGCTTTCGTGGCGAGCTCAGGATATTTAGCCTTGACTTCAATCCAGAATGCCGACAGAGATGTTCTGTCAAACATACTTTTCAGCCCACCATCATTTGCAAGCTCAAGGAGTTGATCTCCTTCCCCCGCTGACATGGATGACGCGCGGGTAATGACCTTGCATGCATAATTGCTCAACAGTGCGTGACAGGGAATGAGGATAGGTGCAGCTAACTCATATCGCCAAATCATACTGTTTCCTCGGGGTCCGGTGGTTGGGGACCGCTGGTGTAAAAGGGGAATAGCAAGACGGTGTTCCTGGACCATTTAGAAATCTGATAGTGGAGGGGAAGAAGCTGTAACTAAAACTACCACAACTCCCAAAGACCCTGTGATTTCAGTCTCTGAGGTCAACATGAGAGCATCCTTCAGGAGGATGAACCCACAGAAAGCATCCGGCCCAGTTTAGTACCTGGTTGAGTACTAAAGACCTGTGTTGATCAAGTGGCTGGAGTGTTCACCAGTATCTTTAACCTCTCGCTACAGCAGTCTGAAATATCCACCTGCTTCAAGCAGGCTTCAGTTATATCAATGTTTGAGAAAAACATGGTAAACTGCCTTAATGATTATTATCCAGTAGCACTTACATCCACTGTGATGAAGTGCTTTGAGAGGTTGGTGATGAAACATATCAACTCTTGCCTGAGAAGTGACTTAGATCCACTCCAATTTGCCTACGGTCACAACAGGTCCACAGCAGATGCCATGTCATTGGCTCTTCACTCAACCCTGGAACATCTGGACATCAAAGATGCATACATTAGGATGCTCTTTACCGACTACAGCTCGGCATTCAATACCAACATCCTTTCAAAACTAATCAATAAATTTCAAGAACTTGGCCTCAATACCTCTTTGTGCAGGTTGATCCTCGATTTCCTCACTTGCAGACCAGTCAGTTCGGATTGGCAAACGCATCTCCTCCACAATCTCCATCAGCACAGGTGATAACAAGGCTTTGTGCTTACCCTCCTGCTCTACTTACTCTATACTTATGACTGTGCTACAAGGCTACCCAGGCACTCAGTGTTACCTGGTTGACGTCATTGTTACCAGTAAGGATGACAAGGAACATCTCCAAAATCTCAAGGCAGTGTTAAAAAGATTAGAAGATTATGGGCTCAGAGCATAATGCAACAAGTGTGAATTCTTTAAACCAAACATCACTTACTGTGATCACACTATTGATGCACAAGTATTACACAAATGTGATGTGAAAATTCAAGGAATGGTGGAGCTCTGGGGCCAAAAGCCATGTCACAGTTGCAGTCCTTTTTAGGATTTGTCAATTACTGTAACAGTTTCCTGCCAATCCTAGCTACTGTGCTCCACCTCTTGAACTCATTACTACGGACTGGGAAGAAATGACAATGGACAAAGCACTGTGAGGTGGCTTTCCCAAAGGTAAAGAAAATGGTGACATCAGACACTGTACTCACACATTATGATCCACATCATCCAGTAAACCTTGCCTGTGATGCGTCACCTTATGGTAGAGGTGCAGTCATGTCGCATGTTATGAGTGATGGAAGTGAACATCCCATAGCCTTTGCTCCCTTACCACTGCAGAGACAAGTTATGCACAGAATGACAGAGAGGCCTCAAGTTTGGTTTGGGGTATAAGATGAAATTACCCCCATTACTGACCTTCAATCCACAGAAGGGTGCTCCACCAACAGCAGCAGCACAATGCAGAGGTGGGCTCTGTTTCTTGGAGGATGCACGTACAGGATCAAATTCAAGAGGATGACTAATCATGAAAATACTGAGGGATTGTCCCATTTACCCTTGGAAAACTTACAAAGGAGGGTACTCCTCTTGACGTTTCCTCAAAGTAAATCAAAGCTCTCCCTGTTATACTGGAGATGGTCCAAAGGGAAACCAGAAAAGACCCCACACTGTCTCGGGTCTACATGGCAACCCGAAATGGCTGGAATGTGCAGCAGTTTGTGAGGTGTCATCTGTAAAGTGTGTGATTCATCTGTAGATTTTATTCATACCTCTGTAAGTTATCATGTGTTACGTGTACTCTTGTACCCAGGTTTAGAGAAACATTGTCTCATTTCTATATACATTATATGGTTATATACGTTATATACGTGTATGTAGTTAAATGACAACCAACTTGCCCTTGATTGAGGTTGTCTTACGTGGGGATTGAGAGTTGTTGTTCCATCCAAGCTGAGAGCTAATATTGGAGGAGCTTTATGCCGGTCATCTAGGCATGGTCAAAATGAAAGTGTTGGCTCGAAGCTTTGTCTGGTGGCCTGGGCTAACAGCAGATCGAGCAGCTGGCCGTGCACTGTTCGGGATGCCAACATGTCCAGAAGAAAGGTGTCCAGAACTACTTCCTACAGTCTCAGTCTATCTCTACGAGCACCACGGAGGAGGTCCCAGAACCTGAGATTGTTTCATAGCTGCCAAGCAGAATGACCCTCCGGTCAGGAACAAGAGTAAGAAATCTTCCATGGTAATTAAATCTTTAGGCCTGAACGGGATAATTTAAAATTTACTATGTAGTGGATATCTAGATATTAGTTGTATTATACAGTCTACTGTACCTACAAGTTGGGATGCTTTCTATATTGAGTCGGAGTTTATTGCTAAGCAGAGAGGAGTGCTGTGTATTTAATATTTCAGTAATATTTGAGTAACATTGTAAATATATTGTTTGATAAAGCATTCTTTGTTATTTACATAATTCATTATGGGTTACATGTAAAAGTGCATGAATGATATACATCATCACACTACCACATCATAACTGCATAAACACCAAACTAAGGCACACATTCCCAATTGCTTGTTTTTGCTTTCAATTAGCTTTTTATGTTTTGGAGTTACATAACAGATACAACCCAGTCTATTACGTGTAAAGCCCTCTCCACCATTGAGCACATCTATACAGAATCTGTTGCTAGAAAGCAGTGCCCCTCATCCGGCCATGCTCTGTTGTCACTGCTGCCATCAGGAAGAAAGCACAAGAGCCTCAGGACCCACACTACCAGGTTCAGGAACAGTTACTACCCCTCAACCATCAGGCTCTTGAACTGGGGTGGATGTCTTCACTTGCCCCCTCATTGAACTGTTCCCACAACCTATGGACTCACTTTCAAGGAATTTTCATTTCACGTTCTTGATATTTATTGTCTATGTATTTATTCTTATTATGCACCCTCGTGTTCTGAAGGAAGTAGCTGTGGAGATTGTGGAGGCATTAGTGATGATCTTTCAAAAGTCGATAGATTCTGGCATGGTTCCGGAAGACTGGAAGATTGCAAATGTCACCCCGCTATTTAAGAAGGGGGCAAGGAAGCAAAAAGGAAATTATAGACCTGTTAGCTTGACATCGGTGGTTGGGAAGTTGTTGGAGTCGATTGTCAAGGATGAGGTTACAGAGTACCTGGAGGCATATGACAAGATAGGCAGAACTCAGCATGGATTCCTTAAAGGAAAATCTTGCCTGACAAACCTATTACAATTTTTTGAGGAAATTACCAGTGGGCTAGACAAGGGAGATGCAGTGGATGTTGTATATTTGGATTTTCAGAAGGCCTTTGACAAGGTGCCACACATGAGGCTACTTAACAAGATAAGAGCCCATGGAATTACGAGAAAGTTACATACGTGGATAGAGTGTTGGCTGATTGGCAGGAAACAGAGAGTGGGAATAAAGGGATCCTATTCTGGTTGGCTGCCGGTTACCAGTGGTGTTCCACAGGGATCAGTGTTGGGGCCGCTTCTTTTTACATTGTACATCAACGATTTGGATTATGGAATAGATGGCTTTGTGGCTAAGTTTGCTGATGATACGAAAATAGGTGGAGGGACCGGTAGTGCTGAGGAAACGGAGAGTCTGCAGAGAGACTTGGATAGATTGGAAGAATGGGCAGAGAAGTGGCAAATGAAATACAATGTTGGAAAGTGTATGGTTATGCACTTTGGCAGAAAAAATAAATGGGCAGACTATTATTTAAATGGGGAAAGAATTCAAAGTTCTGAGATGCAACGGGACTTAGGAGTCCTCATACAAGATACCCTTAAAGTTAACCTCCAGGTTGAGTCAGTAGTGAAGAAGGCGAATGCAATGTTGGCATTCATTTCTCGAGGAATAGAGTATAGGAGCAGGGATGTGATATTGAGGCTCTATAAGGCGCTGGTGAGACCTCACTTGGAGTACTGTGGGCAGTTTTGGTCTCCTTATTTAAGAAAGGATGTGCTGATGTTGGAGAGGGTACAGAGAAGATTCACTAGATTCACTAGAGGGTTAACATATGAGGAATGTTTCACTAGATTCACTAGAGGGTTAACATATGAGGAATGTTTGTCCGCCAGAGAAGATTCACTAGATTCACTAGAGGGTTAACATATGAGGAATGTTTGTCCGCTCTTGGACTGTATTCCTTGGAGTTTAGAAGAATGAGGGGAGACCTCATAGAAACATTTCGAATGTTGAAAGGCATGGACAGAGTGGATGTGGCAAAGTTGTTTCCCATGATGGGGGAATCTAGTACGAGAGGGCATGACTTAAGGATTGAAGGGTGCCCATTCAGAACAGAAATGCAAAGAAACTTTTTTAGTCAGAGTGTGGTGAATCTATGGAATTTGTTGCCACGGGCAGCAGTGGAGGCCAAGTCATTGGGTGTATTTAAGGCAGAGATTGATAGGTATCTGAGTCGCCAGGGCATCAAAGGTTATGGTGAGAAGGCGGGGCAGTGGGACTAAATAGGAGAATGGATCAGCTCATGATAAAATGGTGGAGCAGACTCGATGGGCCAAATGGCCCACTTCTGCTCCTTTGTCTTATGGTCTATTTCTTTTTCTTTTGTATTAGCACAGTTTGTTGTCTTTTGCAGATTAGTTGCTTGACCGCTCTTTCATCGATTCTATTGTTTTTCTGGTATTTACTGTGAATGCCCACAAGAAAATGAATCTCAGGATAGTATATGGTGTCATATACTATATGTACTTTGATAATAAATTACTTACTTTGAACTTTGAGTGTTCATCGAGAGGATTCTCGCTGGAATGTAGGAGGTTGAGGGTTGATCTTATAGAGGTTTATAAAATTAAAGGAGACGTAGATAGTGTACAAAGTCAGAGTCCCTTTCCCAAGCCATGGGAGTCAAATTAGAGAAGGCAGGCTTTAGGTGGGGGGGGGGGGATCTTAAGGGAGATCTAAGGAGAAAGTTTTTCACATCATAGATGGGAGCATTTTCCTGGAATGAACTGCCAGAGGAAGTGGTAGAGGCAGATAGAGTTACAATAATTAAATGGGGTTTGGACAGGGAAGAGTAGAGGGATAGAGGCTGAATGTGGACACCTGAGGTTAGCATTAGTTAGGCATTGCGGTCGTCATGGACTGTAAGAGTCTGTCGCTATGTTGTGCCATTCTGTGCTCTTCCCTTCAATATGTGGCAATATCACTTTTGATTTGACGCTGACTGTCTTCAACTAGTCTGAGGCTAAAGGATCACTGTCAGATGAACAGCTCACTCCCTAACAGGGAACACGAATTGACTCAGTTCATTATTGAGGATGATGTGGGTGAGTTACAGGGCTTGAGGTAGGGAGGGAGGCAAGAGGAACGTAGAGAGAATAAAATGGGTTGGGGTAGCCTCAGTGTGAATAGTTTGGTATAGACGAATGGGTCAAAATGCCCATTTCTTGCTAGCTCTCACACGACTCGAATGCTCCATTGAGGGACGCCCAGTCCCTGATGGGATCATCTGCTACAAGTAGAGGGTTGTCCTATTGGAACTGTGGAGCTTGGCTGGTCTGTCTGAACCCCATTGTGTCTTCCTTGTCTGTAGGCACATTGACTCGCCACGCCTCAGTACCACCTCATCTACGCCAGGCGTTCCCAAAGGCACAGCAGAACAGCTCGGTCAACTTACCGACAGATGAGAAACAGCCATTCTATCAGCAGATGTACTCGCAGACCCTGCCTGCCCACCGCACCTTCAACTACCTGGGCTTCAGCCGAACCAACCATAACAAAGAGAGCACGAAGGCAACTGAAGGTAATGTTGTCCACTGGGATGGTGGGGGGCTTCATGTTCCCAAATAGCTCTCCAAAAGATGTGGGAATGGGAACAGCCCACCAAACCTGTTCAGCTGTTCGGTGGGTGACTGCTGAACTGAATTCTATTCATCTGGATTAATGCTGTCGCCTAACTGTTGATAATTATCAGTTACCAATTGGCTCCAACACAGACAAAGTTTTGGATTTTTAACCTTTCCTACTTTGTGTGAGGAAGTGCTTCCTGCTAGTACTGTTCTATGGCCTGGATCTATTTTAAAGTCATCTCTTTCTATCCTGTAATTCTGCTCCAGAACGCATAATGTATCTCTCTACCGCTTCACTACCTGTTCTGGCTGCAAGTTCTGACCATAAAACATTGAACAACAGTACAGTACAGGCCCTTCACCCCTCAATGTTGTGCTGACCTCTTAACCTACTCCAAGATTTAGCTAATGCCTCCCTCCATTTTCTTTCATCCACATGCCCATATAGGACTCTTTTAAAGATCCCTAATGTATCAGCCTCTACCACCACCCCGGCAGCATGTTCCTCACATCCACCACTTTCTGTGTTAAAAAATCTACCTATACTTTCTTCCAATCACCTTAAAACTATGCCCCCTTGTATCAGGCATTTCTGCCCTGGAAGAAAAAGTGCTGGCTGTCCACTCTATCAATGAAAGTGCTGGCTGTCCACTCTATCAGTGGAAATGCTGGCTGTCCACTCTATCAGTGGAAGTGCTGGCTGTCCACTCTATCAGTGGAAGTGCTGGCTGTCCACTCTATCAGTGGAAGTGCTGGCTGTCCACTCTATCAGTGGAAGTGCTGGCTGTCCACTCTATCAGTGGAAGTGCTCTTATGTACTTCAGTCCAGCTACCTCTCTTCTTCCTTTGCTCCAAAGAGAAAAGGCCTAGCTTGCTCAACCTTTCCTCAAGAGACATAAGGTTAGCATTTGGTTAAATCTCCTTTGTGTCTTTAAAACTTCCATGTGCTTCCTATAATGTGGCAACTAGAGCTGAACAAAGTACTCCAGTTGTGGTCTAGCCAGAGTTTTATAGAGCTTTGTCATTACCTCATGGTTCCTGAACCCAGTCCATAAGACCATAAGCTATAAGAGCAGAAGTAAGCCATTTGGCCCATCAACTCTGCTCCACCATTCAATCATGGGCTGATCCAATTCTTCCAGTCATCCCCACTCCCCTGCCTTCTTCCCCTATCCTTTGATGCCCTGGCTAATCAAGAACCTATCTATCTCTGCCTTAAGTGCATCCAAAGACTTGGCCTCCACAGCTGCTCGTGGGAACAAATTCCACTAATTTACCACCCTCTGACTAAAGTAATTTCTCTGCATCTCTGTTCTGAATGGATGTCCTTCAATCCCGAAGTTGTGCCCTCTTGCACTAAACTCCCCTACCATGGCTGACCTTCAACTATCGAAGGCTAATACTTTCTTGACCACCCTGTCAACTTGTGCTGCAACTTTGAGAGATCTATGAATGTGGCCACCCTCTGTTCCTCCACACTGTTAGAGTAGCACAAAAGAACTTTGCTTCCCAGGTCACCTACTCCCCCTCTTGCCCTTCACCATCTCATTAATTAGAAGAGCTCACTCATCAGAGAAAAACAGCAGCAACTCTTGGAAAATCCTTCCGTACAGAGATGTTTTTTCTAGTTGGTGTGGTGTTAGTCGACAGGGTGGTTGATCTAGGGACAAGTCAATGGGCTTGAGAAGGGGAACGTTGTATTTGCTTGGTGTCCACTGCTGCCTGAGGGTGAGGGTTTGGGATTGGGTCAGAGGCAGGGCCACAGAGAGGTCATTGAGAGGACAGGAGCAACTGGTAGCCCGAACAGTTTCCAAGAGAGAAGAGACGATGAGAAAATTGATTTGAAGTGCAGGACATTTTCTCTTTGTGATCCTCGTGTTCTGTTGGTTGTTCCCATTACTGCAGAGTGTTCTATTTTTGTGTCAGAGAACTGAAAAGGAACCAAACTTAGCCCTGGTTGCCTCTTCCACAGGGCTTACCCTAAGTTTCCACAGGGAACAGCAGCAGGATCTGATTGGGCAGTGTCAGGTCTGCTTCACGTGACTGATCAGGTTCTGATTGGGCAGTGTCAGGTCTGCTTCACGTGGGTGATCACGTTCTGATTGGGCAGTGTCAGGTCTGCATCGCGTGACTGATCAGGTTCTGATTGGACAGTGTCAGGTCTTCATCATGTGACTGATCAGGTTCTGATTGGGCAGTGTCAGGTCTTCATCATGTGACTGATCAGGTTCTGATTGGGCAGTGTCAGGGCAGCGTGACTGATCTTTATTTCACTTGTTCATCTTTTGAGATCCGGGCATCACTGGCCAGATGCAAGGTCTTACCCCAAAAGGCTGACAATTCCTTTCCCTTCACAAATGCTGCTCGACCTGCTAAGTTCCTCTTGCAGATTTTTTTTTGCTCAGGGTTTGTTGCCCATTCCTTAAGAAGATGGCGGAGAGCCGGCTTGAGCCACTTCACGCGGCCTGCTTCTGGTGAAGCTGTTCCCACACTGCCATTGGGCAGGGGGTTCCTTGATTCGAGCCAGCGATGTTGAAGGTCTGGAGATGTATTTCTAAATCGTTTGGTTGTAATCTGGGAGAAGGTGATGGTGGTGTTCCCTTGCCCCTGCTCCCGTTCTCCTGGCTGGTGGAGGTCACAGGTTTGGGATGTACTGTCACAGCATCCTGAGGTGATGGTGGAGAAATTGAATGGTGTGGAGGGTGGGCAGTGGGCTGCTTTGTCGTGGGTGGTATCGAGATACTAAAAGCAGAAAGAGCCTCTTGCTGGATATGGAGCAGGTGAGAAGAATTGAGCTGGAAGTCAGGAGCAGATGGGCAGTGACTTGGCCACCGCTGTTGACCCACCAACTGGAGAGTGTAGTGGTTAAGAGTTGAAACACTCCACCTGACGACATCTCCTGGCCAAAGGCTACGTTTACCTATTCAGGTGACTGAAGGGAGCGCCCAGTGTATGAAGCAAGCAATCATTTGTGCAGCTGACACGCAAACTAATCTTTGCACTGTATCTTGGTAAACGTGACAATAATAGCAAGCCAATCCAACAAAGGCATTGAGGTGTCAGGGGCTGTAGTGACCAGCTTCTGACCTCCTTCTGTCATTGTGCTTCTGTAGCTCAGTTTCTGCTCACCCACAGGAGGTGAGTGTGGAGGTCGATACTGTGGGACAGGGCCTCCTGAGTGGTTGTTCTAATTTGGAGAGAGAGTCTCATTTCTCAATGATGCACATACATCTCCTGGATGGTATTGTGATACGTTATTAGAATTGAAACTGGTTTATTATCGTCACATCTACCGAGATATAGTAAAAAGTGTAGCTTACATACAGATCAAATCATGGCTCAGAGGTAAAACAATAACAGAATGCAGAATAAAGTGTAAAAGCTAATGAGAAAATGTAGTGCAGGTAGACAATAAAGTATACACTTAATTAGATACACCTGTACACTTGCTCACTAATGCAGATATAATCAGCCAAACATGTGGCAGCCACTTCATACATAAAGGAATGCTGTCATGGTCAAGTTGTTGTTCAAACCAAGCATCAGAATGAGGAAGGAATGTGATCTAAACGACTTTGACCGTAGAATGCTTGTTGGTGCCAGACAGGGTGGCTTGACTATCTCAGGCTGCTGATCTCCTGGGATTTTCACGCACAACAGAGTTTACAGAGAATGTAGAGTGAAAAACAAAAAGCATCCAGTGAGCGGCAGTTCTGTGGCCAAAACAGCCTTGTTAAGGAAAGGTGAGAGGAGTAAGGCCAGACTGGTTTAAGCTGACAGGAAGGTGACAGTAACTCAAATAACGACATCTTACAACAGTGGTGTACAGAAGAGCTACCAAACCTTGAAGTGAATGGCTACAACAGCAGAAAATCACGGGCATTCACTCAGTGGGAACAGATTGGGGAGCATGCCTTATGAGAATAGGTTGAGTGAACTCGGCCTTTTCTCCATGGAGTGTTGGAGGATGAGAGTTGACCTGACAGAGGTGTTCAAGATAATGAGAGGCATTGGTCGTGTGGATAGTCAGAGGCTTTTCCCCAGGGCTGAAATGGCTAGCACAAGAGGGCATAGTTTTAAGGTGCTTGTGAGTAGGTACAGAGGAGATGTCAGGGGTAAGTTTTTTACGCGGAGAGTGGTCAGTGCCTGGAATGGGCTGCCGGCGGTGGTGGAGGCGGAAATGATGGGGTTTTTTAAGAGACTCCTGGATGGCTACATGAAGCATAGAAAAATAGTGGGCTTTGGGTAAAGCCTAGGTAGTTCTAAGGTAGGGACATGTTTGGCACAGCTTTGTGGGCCAAAGGGCCTGTATTGTGCTGTAGGGAGGTACCAATAAAGTGGCCACTGAGTGTAAGTTCATAACGAGGTAGTTAGTGAAGTCAAGAGTCCATCTTTTCATACCAGGGAGCCAGTCTGACCGCAGAGTAGAAGCTGTTCTTGAGCCTGTTGGTTGTGCTTTCAGGCTTTTGCTTCCTTTGCTCAGTGGAAGAGGGGAGAAGAGAGAATATCTCGGGTGATTGAGGTCTTTGATTATGTTGGCTGATTTACTGAGGCAGTGAGGAGTGTCCATGGAGACAGTCCATGGAGGGGAAGCGGGTACCTGTGGTGTGCTGAGCCATATTCACAACTCTATAGTTTCTTGTGGTCGTGTGCAGAGCAGTTGCCAGGGGAAGCCATCATACATCCAGATGAGATGCTTTCTATTATGATCAATAAAAACAGGCATGTGTTGCAGGGATGTGCCAAATTTCTTTAGCCTTCTGAGGAAGAAATGAACGTGTAGACCCATTGGAAGGGAAAGGCAAATCCTGGAGCTTGAAGACATTGAATCATTGATGTATTTGGGAGTCTTCACTTCAGAGGACTTCCAGTGGTGTTTTTTCAGAACTTGTGAAGACCCTTTGGGAAAGGGATAGTTTAGGCAGTGATGTACATGGTGAAAATACTTAAATGCCAAGTATAGTCAATGGACAAGGAAGTGCTAACATGGGAAATGTCCTGGGGGCAACACAGCTTGTTGGTAAGATGTGGATGGTAGGTCAGGATTGAGAAGAAACAGTAAATGTGGTCAACAAAGAATCTGCTGATGTTTCTTAGCAAGTCCAGCAGTATTGATTCCTTTAGCTGACTGTTGCTCCAGATTCCATCATCTGTAATCCCTTGTATCGCTGTGAAGCTGGACATCCTGAGTGAAGGGGGAGAGGCAGAGGAGCGTATAGAGTGTTCCCCTGCTCAGGGTTGTCATTCTTTGTATTATTTAGTGGAAGAGTGTTTGTCAGCCCAATGGGCCCCGATCTCCAGCCTGCGTTGTGAGATCCCCTGAATCCCGCTAAGAATGGCAACAGCCTCAGCTCTGACCTCTGGTGTAATCCCAGGGGACGGGTTTTGTGCTCATTTCTGTAGACTGGAGATCGTGTGAGACAGCTGGTAAGTGATGATGAACTTCACCTCCTGTACCAGGCTGGTGCTGATAGTTGCTGGAAGTGAGAAGCCCTCATCAGGTGGTGCCCGTCTGTTTGCAGGTGACCGGAGCAGCGTGGGCAGTGCAGGGAGTGTAGGCAGCATTCGCAGTGCTGGCAGCGGGCAGAGCACCGAGAGTGGCAATGGGCAGACTGCCAGCAATGGCCTGGACAATGGCAAGGTATGTGGGCATGATGCCCGTCACTAGTAGGAAATAGACAGCTAGCCACAGGGCACTGCAAGCCCATAGTCCACGTCCTTGATACTGGTGTGGGAAGCAGTGGAGGAGAAGGGGATGGAAGTGGGGACAGGTGCTGGCTGAGTGGGGGGGGGGGGTGATCTGGCATTTGCTTTGCCATGGGTGATGGGGTTAGTTTACTAGGCGATGGGATAAGTGAGGTGGGCTTGGGGGTTGGTAGGGAGGGGGATGGAAGTGAGGGGGGGAGCGATAGAGTTAGTGGAGATGGGTTTGGTAGGGCTGGGGATAGTGGAATGGGGTTTGGTGGAGGGTGGGGATAATGGAGTGGGGTTTGGTGGGGGGTGGGGATGGTGGGGTGGGGGTAGAAATTGGGGATAGTGAAGTGGGGTTTGGTGGGGGTGGAGAAAGTGGTGTAGGGTTTGGTGGGGGTAATGGAGTAGGGTTTGGTGGGGAGTGGGGATAATGGAGTGGGGGTTGGTGAGGGTGGGGTAAGTGGAGTGGGGTTTTGTGGGGGGTGGGGATAGTGGAGTGGGATTTTGTGGGGATTGGGGATAGTAGAATGGGGTTTGGGAGGTGGGGGAAGTGGAGTGGGGTTTGGTGGGGAGTGGGGGAAGTGGAGTGGGGTTTGGTGGGGGAAATGGAGTGGGGTTTGGTGGGTGGGGAAGTGAAGTGGGGTTTGGTGGGGGTGAAGATAAATGGGATGGACGATGGGCAGGCAGATGGGATGGGCAAGGGGTCTGAGGGGATAGGTAGAAGGGTTAGTTTGATGGGTGATGGGATCTGTGGGGTTGGTGGGGTGGGGCTGAGATACAGTTGTAAGAAAAAGTTTGTGAATCCTTTGCAGTTACCTGATTTTCTGCATTAATTACTCATAAAATGTGTTTTGATCTTCATCTGTCACAATAATAGACAACCACAATCTGCCTAAACTAATAACACAATTGTACTTCTTCTCATCATTATTGAGTACACCATTTAAACGATCACAGTCTAGGTTGAAAAAAGTATGTGAACCTCTGGTATATACCTTCCACAAAAGCCATTTGGAGTCAGATGTTCCAATCAATGAGATGAAATTGGAGATGTGGGTTCTAAAGGTGCCCTGCCCCTTAAAAACAAAACACGCAAAGTTGGGTTACTGACCAAGTTTGCTCTTCTCAAGAAAGATCTGTTTATGTGCACCATGCCTTGATCAAAACAGCTTTCAGAGGACCTTAGAAGCAGAATTGTCGAGATGCATGAAGCTGGAAAAGGCTGCAAAAGCATTTCTTAAGACCTGAGTGTTCATCAGTCCACAGTCAGAGAAATTGTCTACAAATGGAGGAAACTGAGTACTGTTGCTACTCTCCCTAGGAGTGGGAATCCTGCAAAGATCACACCAAGAATACAACTTGCAACGCTGTAGGAGGTGAAAAAGGACCCAAGGGTAACAGCAAAAGACCTGAAGAAATCTCTAGAACTTGCTAAAGTTGCTGTTCATGTGTCCACTATAAGAAAAACACTGAACAACAATGGTGTTCATGGAAGGACACCACAAGGGAGACCACTGCACGTCTCAAGTTTGCAGAAAACCACCTGGATGTTCCACGACACTTCTGGGGCAATGTTCTGTGGACAGGTGAGACAAAAGTTGAACTTTTTGGCAGAAGTACACAGTGCCATGGAAGGAAAAGGGCATTGCACACCAACAGCAAAACCTCGTCCCAACTGTGAAGCACGGTGGAAGGAGCATCATGGTTTGGAGCTGCTTTGCTGCCTCAGGGCCTGGGCAGCTTGCAATCGTTGAGGGAACAATGATTCAAAATTGTGTCAAGACATTTTACAGGAGGATGTCAGGGTAGCAGTTCGTCACCGGAAGCTTCATAGAAGCTTGATGATGCAAAAAGGCAATGATTTGAAGCACGGGAGTAAATCAACAACAGAATGGTTTAAAAAGAAGAAAATTCATGTTTGGAATGGCCAAGTCAGAGTCCAGACCTTAACCCAACTGAAATGCTGTAGAGTGTTCTGAAGAAATATCCCAGAAATATTGATGAACTCAAACAGTTTTGAATGGAGAAATGGTCTAAAATTCATCTTTGCCGTTGTGCAAGTCTGATCAGCAGCTACAGGAAACATTTAATGAAGGTTATTGCTGCTAAAGGAGGTCTACCAGTTATTAACAAAGGTTCACATACTTTTTTCCAGCCTGGGTTCTGAATGATTAAACAATGTGTTCAATAAAAATGAAAAGTACAACTGTTTGTGTGTTAGGCAGATTGTATTTGTCTATTGTGACTTAGATGAAGATCAGAACATATTTTATGAGTAATTAATGCAGCAAAGGGTTCACAAACTTTTTCTTGCAACTGTATTTCAGATGGTGGTGGGCTGGGGAATGTGGTTTTTAGGGATGAGATACATGGGATGTGCTTCAGTGATCATGCAGAATAGGGCATGTGGGTTTGCTCAGGTGGAATCTCCAGACATTTTGAAGCTCCTAGAAAGGATTTGAAGCCCCTTCATCTTGTATTTAACCCTAACTATTGCCACTCAAAGTCCAGTATCTCCACCATTCCCAGCATAACTTCCAGCTTCAGTATCTCCACAGTCCACGGTCCAACCCTAGAGTGTGTTCCCCCACCCACCCATGGTCATTGTGTACAGCCAGTGTTTACTTCTACCTGCCTGCAGGCAAGATAAAAGCTTCTGCAACGATTTCCTCAAAGTTATCATTAACAAAGGTGACTCGTTTAAGGAGCTATTTGCTTGAAAATAGGCTAAATATATGGGTGGATGACCAAACGCAATGAAACATGCCCCTCGCATTCCAGTGGCAGCCTACCCGAGAATAGGTTTTCTGGGATTAAAGGTTGTATGGAAGTAATTCTCTAATTCTAGCATTCTAGAACCTGACTGTCCTCATCCCTCCTTCTTATTCCGCTCAAACACCACCTCTCCTGCTCAAACCTTTCCCCTTCCTCTCCCATTCCCCTTCTGTCCTGCACCACACTCCCGCTGCCCCCTCGTCTCCCACTTTCCCTTCCTATCTTGCAATCCCCTCCCTCCTCTCTTGCTCTCTCCCCTTTTCTTCTCTCCTACTCCACCCCTCTGCCGCCTTCCGTCCTCTCCCATTCATCCCTTCCCTTCTCTCCCGTTACCCTCCTCTCTTGCTCCCCCTTCCCACTGCCCCCTCCTTTCCTGCTTTCCTTTCCCTCTCTCTCTCTCCTCTCCCACTCCATCCCATCTGTCAGTACCCCCCTCTCCTTTCCTGCCTCCCCTCCCTCCATCTTAAACCCCTTTTCTCTCTCTGCTGTAATTGAGAGTGTGTGCTGGGGATAAATGGCTTCAAAGGTTCAAAGGGCTTCAACACTGAGTCTAAGTAGACAGCAGCAGGGCTGCAGCTGTTGACTGAGATACAAAACTTCCTAGTTGGAAAATGACAAAATACTGATCTGATGCATCTACTTTTTCCATGGCAGACAGTGCCCCCTGGTGGAGACCAGGCACATCAAGAGGTCTGCGTCAGTACAGAAACTCCCAGCCAACAGGTCGACCAGTCAACAGGTAAGAACCAGTTTGGGTGTTTGTCTGATCTTTACTTGGGACTATATCAAGGTCGCTGTCCTCCAGACTACAACGACAGTGGCAACTCGTGTCTCTGGAATGTATTCAGACAGGGTAAAGCATGCCAAGGTGTATGACTGTAGCACTTGAACAAACACAGGCTCTATTGTGATGTATTCAAGCATCCTTCTATAAGGTAGGATTGTTTTCAAATTGGTAAGGGGTGAAGACGCATGTCCATTCAGATTAACTCTTCACAACGATGCATTGAGGTAGTACAAGCTAGTTCAGATAGCTTGAATTCAATTGTCATTCAACTATGGATACCCATGAATACCGCCAAATGAAACATCATTACTCCAGGGCCAAGGCACAAAACACAAAACCAACACAACACCACAATGCATATATAGCATATGTATCAGTAAAATATGGTCCAATACCCTGAGTCCATGAACATTTCAGCAATCTGCAGTCAAACGCCTGGGGCAGCACCAACTCTGGTGGAGCATATCCACTCTGACGCCTCTCTCCTGGGTGGCTATAAACAGGCAACACCGCGGCTTGAGGCCTGGTCCTCCCTACGACCGAGGCCTTGCAGCACCCCCTGCCCTCTTCTAGTAAATCAGTGAATCCGACTTGCAGCATTCCATATTGACAATGTCCAACAGGGTCTTGTGATCACAAGACGATCACTGACTGTTAGACTGCACACCACCCTTGCACACTGACACCTCTCTGACGCAGGCAGCAGCATGATCCACACCAAGTCCAGCTCCTTCAATTTCTCCACCAATGAGCAACTCGCTGATGGGGTAGACCCTCAGTTCTTCAAGTTCTTGAATGTCTAGCAGGGTCTAGTAATTGGAACAAATACGTTTAAAAAGGACAATAACACCTTTGGTTGATCCCATAGAAGCTGCTGTGATTGAACACACTACCATCTTACTGGAAGGTAAAATGCTAAAGCTCCCTCAACATTGGCTTATCACACTCTGGGGTAGGGACTGCACAGGTTAGGTAAGAGTGAAGCTCCCCCTACACTGCCCCTTCTTAAGATACCAGGGAGGATACTACACAGGTTAAACGTAATTACTAAGTTCCTTCATTGGTATTCTGTGGAGATCTGTCACCATAACCCTGTGTTCCTCATGCTTTCTCTGATTGCAGTTATGACGTATAATGAACAATTGCATGCTGTGGACTAGTGCCAGTTGGAACTGGAATGAGACGACCAAATTAATTGCATTTGAAATCTGTCAAATTGAGGGAGACATTACTGGTTCAGCTTGGACTGGTGTCAAAAGCCAGTGTTTCAGTCTTAACCCCGTTTTATTTCCTCTTTGCAGGAATGCAAAGACATCATGACTTCCCCAGCTACAAGTCCGGAGAACAGGGATACACACAACAGTTCATTCACCCCGACCATCTCCTGGAGGGAAAGGTGAGGGTACGGACAAACATTGCTTCAGATTTGAATTTATACTGAGGTTTCATTGAATTTAATTTATTTCATGAAATTAGAGTTATGTTGACTTTTGATTTAATTAATATTTTAATTGATAGCAATTAGTGGATATTGAGTGTAATTCAGTCAATATTTGGAGGTTTAATTAAAACTGATGTAAGTGACTATTGATATTTAATGGAATTGATGAGTTCTCATGCGTATTGGTGAAGCACGAATGGGATTTGCATCTGAGTTATAATTTGTTTTAAGTGATGAATTCTTGTGAGTTTGGTGGTGTATTCTGTGGAATTGATGTTTGCCCCACAGGTTGGGTTTGAGGCCAATCCCCAACCGTTATCTTCCATGGGGTTCACCAGGGTCAAAAACTGGTTCCCCAAATCCCTGCTAGTTGGGAGTGGCCAGGGATAACTTGTAGACCATACAACATTTAAACTTCTGCCCCATGTCTGTGTTTGATTGTGATGCCCACTTAAACTACACGTCAACCTTCCATATGGTCTGTATCAGTCTATGTCTGTCTAAACACTTCTTCGATGTGAGTATAATATTTGCTTCCCCCACTTTCCCGGCAGCACTTCCCAGGCACATTATGTTAAAAACTTTCCTGGTAAATCTCCTTTAAACTTTCCCTCTCTTGTCTAAAGCTATACAAAGAAACCAAAGGAAGTACTTTGTAAAACTGTTCGTCACAATGAAGACTACTAGCTGGTGAAAGTCTATAGGAGCAGCCAGAGATGCAGGGGATCTGAATCCTGTTCCAATGTGTCCTGGTGGTGGGATAGGTTTGTTCTGACCCTGCTATTGGTGTTGTAATGGGAATGGTGGGATTAGTAACTCAGAGCCCTGTGCTAATAATCTATAGAGAGACCAAAACCCAGCTTCGGATTGAAGGTAGGTAAGGAGATCTTTGATTTCAGAATCAGGTTTAATATTGTGAAGTTTGTTGCTTCGCAACTGCAGTAAAGACATAAAAATTAGTATAAATTACAAGAACAAAACAAACAGTAAAAAAGACCTTACCATATCACTATTTAAGCCAAAACACTGTCACGGTTCAATGAGGAAGCCTTGGCTAATGCAAGATATCATTTCAGTGAGGAGGGATTGTGATGGGAACCAGAGGTGACGGCAGTGAAGAGAGCCAACACAGGATCTGACCAAGCCCAATCTCCCTTTGCTCCGTAGCAAAGTGACTTTCCACTTTGACTGCATCCTGCAATAGCAGCCAGTAGCTTGTACTTCTAGAGTTAACAAAAGCTTCCATGCTTCCTGATGCACACTTACAAGAGGCTGGCTACAGAGAAGCCTGCATCCTGCTCTGACATCATCGGTGATGGAGTTAGAGGGGGAAAATTACTCGTAAAAATAAATTAGTAATTTTTGGAACTTGTGACACAGAGCTCATTTGCTCTCGTGGCAAGACCCTGTACCTCCATTGATGTAAGGCTGGGGACGAAACAAGTCATGCCCATAAATTGGTTGGAGCAGGCTTCCTGATGTTTGCACGTGGCATGCGTCACACTTCATTACTTTGAACAGGTGGCAGTCAAGCCCTCCCTGATATCAGGATGTAGAGATACACACCCTCAGCATCTCCTTCACACCAGGGTCACTAGGCACAAGTTAAAGGCACCAATGAACAGAATTATGATTATGTCTGCATTCACTAACACCTCTGACAATGTGTTTTACTTATCAAATGCTCTTATTATAAAAAATCCTTCCCCCTCAGATCCCCTTTAAAGCTCCTTCCACTCACCTTACAACCTATGATTTGACCATCTATCATAATACGACGCACGCAAATGTTTGAGTGCTCCTGCACGTACTAGAGTCTATTTACATGACGTGGCACAGCCTGTGGAGTGTTTACCCCATGGCTCCAGGGATTCCGGTTCAATCCGGACCTCCTGGCTACCTGGGTGGAGTTTGCACATTCCCACTGTGACCGTGTGGTGTTCCTCGTCCAGTTCCTTCCCACATCCCAGACGTGGTCAGCTACTGCCCCTTTGTGTAGGTGGCGAGTAAGAGCCTATGGTATGAGGGGAAAGATTCTAGCATGGTTAGAGTATTGACTGCTTGGCAGGAAGCAAAGAATGGGAATAAAGGGAGCCTTTTCTAATTGGCTGCCAGTGACTAGTGGTGTTCCACAGGGGCTGGTGTTGGGACCACTTCTTTTTGCATTGTACTGTATGTAAATGATTTGGGCGATGGAATTGATGGCTGTGCAGACAAGTTTGCGGATGATAGGAAGACCCGTGGAGGGGCAGATAGTGTTGAGGAAGCAAGGAGGCTGCAGAAGGATGGACAGATTTGGAGAATGGGCAAAGGAGTGTTAAATGGAATATAGTGTAGGGAAGTGTATGGTCATGCACTTTGGTAGAAGGAATAAAAGAATTGTCTATTTTCTAAACAGGAAAAAGATTCAAAAATCTAAGGTGCAAAGGTACTTCAGAGTTCTCATGCAGGATTCCCTAAAGATTCATTTGCAGGTTGAGTCGGTGGTGAGAAAGGTAAATTCAATGTTAGCATTCATTTCGAGAGGACTAGAATATATAAAAAAAGGATGTAATGCAAAGGCTTTATAAGGCACTGGTAAAGCCTCACTTGGAGTATTGTGAGTAGTCTTGGGTCCCTTATTTAAGAAAACTATTTAAATATTGAAAGTGGATGTAGAGATGATATTTCCTATGATGGGGGAGTCTAGGACCAGAAGGCGCAGCCTCAGAGTGGAGGGATGTCCATTTAGAATGGAGATGAGGGGGAATCTCTTTAGCTAGAGGGTGGTGAATCCATGAATTCATTGTCACAGGTCACTGAGTGTATGTAAGGCGGAGGTTGATAGGTTAGACAGGGTGTGAAAGGTTATGGGGAAAAGGCAGGAGCATGGATAGACTGGATGGACTGAATGGCCTAATTCTATTCCTATGTATTATGGACTCCTGCTGGGGTTATAATCCATATCCTGCCATTCTAAAATAACCAGACTTTGCCTAAGGGCTAAGCAAATGAGGTATCACAAGCCTTTCTCTCAGAGGCTGGGGTTTGGGGGAAAAAGTACTACGACTGAGGCCATTTATGTCCTTACATGTGGGTCATGGCTTTTCTCCTTGCCCAGCATGGAGGCTCCGAGATGAGGTCTTGTGCTTTTATTAACAATTAACTAGCAGCACCAGAGGTGGAGAAGGTCAGTGAGCCTGAGCTTTACGACTGACCAATGCAAAATATATTGCCATCCTCCTTTCCCACCCAGCAACCCCAACATGCAAAGCAATACTCAAAACTCTGGGTTCCTCGTGGGAAGTTGATTCACCCAGGGATCTTGTGAGTGAGTGAGAAGTGTTTTCCTTTAAACCAGCCATTTTTATTTAATCAGTTTGGACATGGAGAGAGACAGCGTGAAAACAGGCCTTTCAGCCCATCGAGTCCAGGTTGATCTTCAGCCACCTGTTTTTACTCTATTCTGCTTTAAGTCATTTTGTTCTCGCTACATTCCCACCAACTCTTTTCGACTCTACCACATACATACAGCACTAGGAAGACTCTACAGTAGCCAGTTAACCTAGAAACCTGCACGTGGAACGGGACTGGAACCCACATAATTTAGAGAACGTGCAAACTCCACACAGACAGTAACCGAGGTCTGGATCGAACTTGTGTCTCTGGTGTTGTGGGGCAGTGGCTCTGCCAGCTGTGCCACTGTGTCACCCTGATACTTATAAATATTTTGGTGGACACCACTGTGACGATCAGGTGTTAACACGCTGCCTGTCGTCCCTGCAGGATGCTGAAGCTATCTTCAACTGGCTGAGTGAATTCCAGCTACAGCACTACACAGTCAACTTCATCAACGCTGGTTACGACGTGCCAACCATCAGCCGCATGACCCCAGAGGTGAGTCCCAGCATCTGGTGGTAGCTTGATCCGGCTTCTTGGCATAGCTCGTGACTCAGGCTGGGGAATGTTAGATGAGAGGCAAAGGCCCAGGAGACAGAGCGACACAAGTTCAAGGAGAAGAGGGCAGACTCTCAACAGTGTTGCAGGTGCCACCCCAGCTCATCGCGATTGATCTTCCAAGAGCTTTCCTCTTCGCTTGCTTTCATCAGGTGATGGGGGTGGTTGCTTGGTTTCTGACTGAGGGCAGAGAGGGGAATAAAAATCATTGTGGTTTATTATCAATGCAACAAAGGTGGTGAGAGGGGGTGAAGGTTTAGCCATTCTCTGTAGCTGTTACATTTTATTCTGCATTGTTATTGTTTTATGTCGTTCAACTTCAGTGCACTGTGTAATGATTTGATCTGTATGAACAGTAGGCAAGACAAGCTTTTCACTGTACCTCGAAATATGTGACAATGATAGATTAATATGTGTTGGTTATGAAGTTTGGTAGAATGTCAGTGTACCCAAAATACTTTGCAGCTGTTCACTTTGATTCTTACGGCATAGTTAAAGTCAGGACCATGTGATCATGCGACACGAAAACCTCCTTCCACCGTCTGCCATTAAATCTCCCGGCTTTCCCTTCCTTTCTGATCCTTTACCCATCATTTTTCCACTAAGTGCATCCTGCTGCTGATGTGACCCGTTCCAGTGTTGGTGCAACTTAAAAGCTTCTTCTCTTCTGAATTCCATGTAGATGTAAGTGATATCCCCCATGTGGGAACGCCTTAGTCATTCAGCACAGAAACAGGCCCAGGCCCTTTGACCCAATCCGTCAAGGTCAAAGGTCAGTTTATAGTCTTTTGCAAATAAAAATCTTAGTTACAGCAGCATCACAGGCTCATAGCACCATGTAAGAAGCATTTACAAGAGAAATATAAATTAAACATAACTTATACACAATTTTTACAATCAGAGTAAACAGTCTACTTTAGTGTAAAATGGTCATAGAGTTGGTAAACTGCAGTGACTGGGGCTGTGCAGGCTGGGTCAAGAACTGAACAGTTGAAGGGAACATTTCAAGTTCATCACTCCTTGGAAGTGGCTACACGGGTCGATATGGTGTTTAGGAGGCTTATGGAATACTTGCTTTTATTAGTCGCAGCATTGAGTTCAAAACTCAAAAGGTTATGTTGCAACTTTATAAAACTCTGGTTTGACCACATTTGGAGTATTGCATAGAGTTCTGGTCGCCCCACTGTAGGAAGGATGTTGAGGCTTTAGAGAGGGTACAGAAGAGTAAAAAAAAACCCTCTCTCAGCTTTAATGCATGCTCCCTGGTATTACACTGGAATGTGCTGCCTGGTATGATGGCAGAGGCAAATAGAGGCTTTTAAGAGACATTTGGATAGGTATGTAGATGTAAAGAAGATGGAGGGATATGGACATTGTGTAGGTAGGAGGGATTCTGTTGATTTACTTTTCAGCTGGTTTGGCACAACATTGTGGGCCAAAGAGCCAGTTCCAGTGCTGTGCTATACTGTTCTATGATTTTGAACTTGGTGCTGTGGGACTTGTCTGCCCTTCTGCACTGATTGCATTTCCCACATCAGGACCATGTCCTTTGATGCCTTGTCTATGTCAGTGTCTGTTCAAGTGCATCTTACACATATTAGCTGTTTCTGTTTCCTCTGGCATCACGTTCTAAATATCAACCAATCTGCTAACTTACCCCTTAGATCTCCTTCCCCTCAGCTTAAATCTATGTCATCTGCTTTTTAATACTCTTACCATGGGGGGGAGAGGGGGAGAGATTTTGACCATTTCCCCCTCCTGTGATTCTCTTTATTTTAGAGGCTTCTGTCAGGTGAGTCCTCACCCAAATTTGCTCTAGAGAAAACAAGCCCATCCTATCTGATCTCACCCTGTAACTAAAGTCTTAAGGTCGTCACAGCCAACGTGGTTTTCTGCCTGACGTGATTGACACTGATTGGCACCATTTCTGCTCACAGGACCTGACAGCAATTGGAGTGACAAAACCTGGCCACAGAAAGAAGATTTCGACAGAGATCGGCAAGCTGAGTATTCCGGAGTGGCTCCCTGACTACAAACCGGTGAGTTATCCATGCAGCAACCCCCCCACCGACTATCTGTCATACCCCTTATGTTGTTATTGATGCTGTAACCAAATTATGAAAAGGTAATGACACTATTCCAGAGTCTACTACCCAAACAGAGGTAGTGCTCTCACCTATACCTTCTGAAGGCAGTACTAAATGAGTTAACAACTGTTTGTCTTTGCCTGAGTTACTGTGTACAGTCCCACATCCATCTCACCAGATCTTCAGTGTCTGTGTTTTAAAGTCCTGAGAATCAATTCCTTTATTTTTTTTAATTTCAATACCATCTTGATAATACAAAAAGAAAAACAGTACAGAACTCTTGTACTCTGAGGGTCTTTTGGTCAATACATCCCACAGTGGCAGTACTTTATTTAAACCATAGCACTAAGCCAGTTACGTGGCCCTCTGCAGTGTTATAGCCTTTCCTTGCTTGATCGGCATCATCACCTGACTCAGCCCCTGCATAGGTTGTAAAAGAAGAGGCCTATTTTGGTTCTTCGCTACAGAGCCGTTGCATTAGCTGTACCGAGCTTCAGTGCATCCCTCAAAGTAAACTATTTATTATATAAAAAACTACATACAAAGAATAAACGGTGCTGTCATTATGTTGCATTCAGTAGTGTAAACCTTTTGTCTTAAAGCCATTACACATTTGTTGCTCATGTGGACCCCAAGTGTGATCCACCATATCTGAGTTGAAGAGGTTTCTCCACTTGTCGCAACCCCTCCCTGTCCAGTCGTGGTCCTTCCCCACCAAGCCCTCGCAATGTCTGCTCCAAGCTTCAGTGCATCCCTGAGCACGTCCTCCCGCAGCCTGTACCATTCCTTTACGCTGCGAAGGGAAGTCCTCTGTTCGCAGGTGAACCATGACGAGCACCTTGGCATCTTTCCCCACACCTTTTCTCAAACCCACAGCGTGCAGAGAGGTGTGCTACCATCTTGCCCCCAGTGCAGTCATCCCAGGGACAGCACGGGTTGGGGGTGACTCTTTCTGTGCTCACTCCATTTAAGACAGATGTGAAGCCCTCCAGACCCAGGAGGAATACTATACGTCTAAGAATCTTATGAGTGTACCAGCCTGGGTTTCTGCCACCTGATAACATGCAAACCAAGCTCGTTTGGAAGGGTTATCATGGCTGAGAGTAAACTAGAGTCCAACTTTGTGTCAAAGATGTTGCTGGTTGGATTAAGCTGCAAAGAATGACCACCAGAAACCTGTTCACCAAAGGATGCCCTGTAACAGTGTCCCAGGGAGATTCATTGTGGGGAGACCTTATCCCATCAACTAAGGATATAGGAAACCTGGAATGCCCACCCTCTGCTCTGCTCACTTGCAGGTGGATTTGTTTGAATGGCTGAGTGCCATTGGCTTGTCTCAATACCACAAGAAGCTGGTGGATAATGGCTACGACAGCATTACCTTTGTCAGTGAGATCACCTGGGAGGATCTGCAGGAAATTGGGATCACGCAGCTGGGTAAGTGTTGCTTCCAACCACAGTCAGGAGCTCGACACTTGCATTATAGTTGTACAGGAGGACCACATTCAGAATATGGTGTTCGTTTCTGGTCACCCTGCCAAAGGACTGACACCATTATCCTGGAAAGAGTGCAGAGGAAATTTACAAGGATGTTGCTGGTACTGAGGAACTGAGTTATGGAAAGAGGGTGAACAGGTTGGGACTTTATCACTAGAACTTAGGAGAATGTTTGGTGATCTTATTGTACAATTATGGGGGGCATAGACAGGGTTAACATGCCCTCTTTCCAGAGTAGTGGAATTGAGATCAAGAGGGCAAAGGTATAAAGTGCGAGGGGAGAGTGAGGGACAACTTTTCATCTAGTGTATGGAATGAGCTGCCAGAGGCAACATTTAATAGGCAGGTGGACAGGACATGTTAGAGGGAGATTAGTTTTGATGGGTATTTTGGTTGGTATGGAGAAATTGGGCCGAATGGCGTGTTTCCCTGCCACTTGACCCAATGATGTTGCATCCTTAGATGGTGGACACTCATTTAGCCGCCCCAACACGTACATTGTGATTGTATAGGAGGCCGCATGAGTTCAGGTTTGGTCACCCTGCTACAGGAAAGATGCCATTTGGCTGGAAGGAGTGCAGAGGGGATTAGGAACACATTGCTGAGGGTTGTTGGCCCCTCCCAGTGCTGTTGCAGAGAACAGGCTCTGTTTGCTAGATCTGTTGTAACCAATGTATAGGGAAGACGGGTGGGCTGCATAGGGGTGGGGAGGGAACCCAGGGACTTCTGCTTGAGTGACTGTGCGATTTTGTAGGGCACCAGAAGAAGATGATGATCGCAGTGAAGAAGCTGCTGGATGTGCAGAAGGCGTTAAACCAAGCCGAGGTGGAGGCGAAGACAGCAACCCTTCGGCGCAAGGCTCCCGGTGCGCTGGAGATTGTCACCATTGAGCCCTCTCAGGTTGAGAATGGGGAGTCCCACTCTCCACACACCCCCAGGATGCTCACCTTTCAGGACAGCGAGCTCAGCTACGAGCTGCAGTCCGCCATGGCCAACCCGTGCTACAGTGGCCAGGACAGCCTGGCCATGAAGCAGGTGGGAGGTATCTCCCGGAGTCAGGAGAGCATCGGTACCCGTTCCCGAGGATCTGGCCACTCCCAGGAGAATACGCTCGGAGGCACCGGGATGGGCAGCAAGTC
This sequence comes from Mobula birostris, assembly GCF_030028105.1. NCBI lineage: Eukaryota > Metazoa > Chordata > Chondrichthyes > Myliobatiformes > Myliobatidae > Mobula > Mobula birostris. The sequence goes on along the minus strand of NC_092393.1, from coordinate 10,958,671 downwards.
CCAGGAGAGCCTGGTCAGTGGTGACGGGAGTAGCAGCAGTGGTGGGAGCAGTGGGAGGTCCACCTTCCCCCCTCACTCCAAGGACGAAGTGCCTACCCGAGTCCAGGACAACGGCAGGGCGCTGAGGAGCACCCTGAGCCAGGAGAGAAATGGGCCGGAGGGACGAGACCATTACCAGGGGCCCTCCCCACAGAAAGGTGGGCCTGCCACTGACCCACAGCACCCACAGGTGCCCTTGCCTAGCTTCATCCCACCCCATACCCCGAATAAGGGGAAGGCAACCCAATCCCTGGCCAACACACAGCTCCCCACCAGGGGAAAACCTACTGCTTTTTCCTCAGCCCTGGGACGCCTCGAGGCCCTGGCTCACAGTGGCCTGCAATTGCCTTCCCAGGTAGCCAAACACCCGGCCCCGGCCTCCTATCTGCATCCCCACAGTGGGGATACAACGGAGCAGGGCTCACTGCCTAATCCTCCGGCCCCACATTGCCCGGGCATCGAGCACAGCTACGGCGATGGCTTCAGGCTGAAGAAGCGGTCTCACAGCCTGAACAGGCACGCCCTCTCGGACGGAGAGCCAGAGGAGGACGAGGTGGTGTATGCCGTCAGCTCCTACGCCACCCTCACCCGTCGCCCAGGCCGCAGCCAGGTTACCAAGGCCCAGTGGCCGGCAGAGCAGCACGTCAACCGCAGCCAGTCATTTGCCCTCCGTGGCAAGAAAAAGGGGCCACCACCCCCTCCACCTAAGCGCCTCAGCTCAGTGTCCAGCACCCAGGGTCAGGAGGAGCCGGAGCCGGAGCCCGAGAGGGATTCCCACCCGGTCTCCACCCCCTGCAGCACCACCCCTGATCTGGTGGATGGACTGCCTGTTTGGCAGGAACCTGCAAGCAAAGTTGCCGTCAGTGTGAGGAGCATGGCTGCTCTCATGGAGCTGAGTGGCGGAGCCCTGGGTCAGGCCAGACCTGTCAGAGCAGAACAGCAGGAGGTTCCCGGCATGAGGAAAGAGAGCCGGCAGGCTGTTGCGTGGGTCTCCGAACGCCAGCAGGATACCTCAGTCCCAGCTGGGGCCACCCCCGGGCCACTTGAGAAGTCGAGAGAGTGGGCCAACCGGCGGCGGACTGTCAGCGAGCCGCTGGCCGGCATGAAGGCTGGGGGGGAGGCTGGGGGGCAGATGGAAGGGGAAGAGGTGAAGTCAGACACAGAAGATGAGGCCAGTGCCGGGAGGGGACCCCTAGAGGCCTCCTCCGACTCCCAGAACAGCTCCAGTGAGTGCATCCCATTTGCTGAAGAGGGAAACCTGACCATAAAGCAGCGGCCAAAGCCGAGCTCCGCCAACCAAGCCAATGCTGCCGTAGAGCTGGTGTCTGGCACTGAGGAGCCGCCGGGGAGCGGGGTAACTATGGCAACCAGCACTTCTGCCAAACCACCGGAGGTCCCTGAGTTCAACCTGACAGAGTCTGATACAGTCAAGCGGAGGCCAAAGGCCAAGGAAAAGGAGGGGCCGAATGGAGCCACAGAGCAGCAGCCACCACCGCCAATACATGGACCCCGATACGCAGAGGCGCAGGCCGTGCACATCGTGGACTCGGGGCTGCACCTCAAGAGCGATGTAGACGATGATGCCCGCGTGGAGTTTAGGATTGCTGAGATTGAGAGGAGCATCCAGTCTTTGGAGAAGGGAACCAAGCACAGACCCCAGCTCTCTCCGAAACCAGCCCTCCCCTCGCTGCAGCAAACACCCATACAGAGGGTGTCAACGGCTGGTTCCAGCAAGCCGTCCCAGAACAGGAGGCCAGCCACAGGTAACTGATCATTAGAAATACAGGGGACTGAATCAGTGGGAACAGCAGGTGCTGGAATCTGGAGCAACAGCAAACTACTGGAAAATCTCAGCAGGTCGAGCAGCATCTGTGGTGGGAAAGGATTTGTCAACGTCTCAGGTTGAAACACTACATTGGGATTGAGGGTGGAGAAGGGAAATAGCCAGTACACCTCTTTATACTGACCATCTCCACTCTCCACTTTCAGTTTGCATGCAGGGTTTTGACCTGGAAATTACACATTTCCTCCTCCCCCCACCCCCACAAACCCCAGATTCTGCTGATCTTCTGAGTTCATCCAGCAGATCGTTCATTTACCAGCATCAATATTGTTGGCGACACAAGAGACGGTAGGTGTTGGTATCTGGATCAATGAACCATCTGCTGGAAAAGCTCAATGGGCCAAGCTGAATCTGTTCTGGGAAAAGATTTGTCGACATTTCAGCAGGTTGAACCCCTACATTGGGACTGTAAGTGGAGATGGGCAGAACTCTTTCCCCCCCCCCCCACTATCACTCATGATGCAACAGTTTAGACCTGAAACACCAACAGTTGCTGCATAATCCATGGAGTCCCTCCAGCAGATTGGTTGTTGCAACAGCATTGATGTTGCTGGAGATGCAGGAGACTGCAGATGCTGCGATGTGAAGCAACACAACAAGTGCTGGAGGAACTCAGTGGGTCAGGCAGCATCTGTGGAAGTTTCAGGTTCTCTGTTTCAAATCAAGACCCTTCAGCTGGACTCGATCAAAGGTCTTGACTCAATGTTGATTGCCCATTTCCCTCCATAGATGCTGCCTGACTCACTGTCTTTCTCCAGTGCTCCCACATGGAGAATCCTAGTAAATCCCAGTTAGATGGATGGGGTGAAAGTCATCACGTAGCTGTATTTATGAGAAATACAATAGTCAAAACATGTCACCAGTTATGCTTATTGTGTAACCAAACTAACACCTTCCATCTACAGAGCATCAACGGTATTAATACACTCATCTAGACCACTTCATTTTCACCATGGATATCCAGTCTCCAGACACTTCTATCCCCCATCAAGAAGGCCTTAAAGTTTGTTGTTTCTTTCTCAACAAAAAGCCCGGTCAGTTCCCCTCCACCACCATGCTCCTCCGTCTGGCAGAATTGGTCCTCATTTCTCCTTCGGCTCCTCCCACTTTTTCCAGACTCAAGGGAAAGCCGTGGGCCCCAGCTAAGCCTGCTTTTCATTGGCTACGTAGAACAGTCCATGTTCCAAGCCTTCCCTGATGATGCTCCCCAATTCTTTCTGCGCTACATTGACAACTGCATTGACACTGCTTCATGCACCCATGCTGAGCTCATCAATTTCATCAACTTTGCCTCCAAAATCTACCTGCCCTTAAATTCACTTGATCCAATTCTGACACCTTTCTCCCCTTTCTCGATCTCTCTGTCTCCATCCCTGGAGACAAACTGTCTATTGACATCTTTTATAATCCTACCTATTCCTATGACTATCTCGACTATACCTCTTCCCATCCTGTCTCCTGTAAAAATGCTATTTCCTTTTCACAGTTCCTTTGTCTCCACCACATCTGTTCCCAGGATGAGGCTTTCTTTTCCAGGATATCAAAGATATACTTCTTCAAAGAATTGGTTTTCCCTTCCTCCACTATTGATAATGCCCCCACCCACATCTCTTCCATTTCCCAGACATCTGCACTCATCCATCTTTCTGCCACCTTAACAGATACAGTATCTCTTGTTCTCACATACCACACCATGAGCCTCTGGATCCAACATCATTCTCCACAACATATGCTGTCTTCAACAGGATCCTACCACAAAACAGATCTCTAACTCTACCCCCCCCCCCCCACCAACTCTCCACTTTCTGCAGGGGTCACTCCCGCCTTGATTTCCTTGTCCATTCATCTCTCCCACTAACCTCTCTCCTGGCATATACCCCTGCAAGCAACAGAAATACTGCACCTGCCAATTCACCTCACTCACCTCCATTCAGGCTCCAAATAGTCACTCCAGGTGAAGCAAGACTTCACCCTGTGAATCTGCTGGGGTCGTCTCTTGCATCCGGTGCTCCCAATGCAGCTTCCTCTACATTGATGAGACCTGATGTAAATTTGGGGACCACTTTGCCAAACTCCTCCACTCCATCCGCCAAAAGCAGAATTTCCTGGTGGTCAACAATTTTAATTTCTATCACCATTCCTGTTCCAAAATGGCCTCCTCTCTTGCCACGATGAGGCCACGCTGGGGGTGGAAGAGCAGCGCCTCATATTCTGTCTGGGTAGCCTCCAACCTGATGGTATAACCATCGGTTTCTCCTTCTGGTTAAAAAAAATCCCTCCCCCTTCTCTCTTCTTCTATTCTCCACTCTGGTTTCATACCTCTTCTCATCTGCCTACCACCTCCCACTAGTGCCCCTCTTTCTTCACTTTCTCCTCTGGTCCACTGTCCTATCAGCCCACTCACTTTGCTCGGCCTATTACCTTCTAGCTTGTCCTTCTGTTCTCCCCACATTTTTATTCTGGCATCTTCCCTCTTCCTTTCCCTTTGCAGAAGGGTCTCGGCTCAAAATGTCAACTGTTTATAAATTTCCTTAGATGCTGTCTAATCTGCTGAGTTCCTCCAGCAGTTTGTGTGTTACACCCATCGAATGTTTGAGTCACCCATCCCTTCAGTATCAATGGACCCTAAACAACTTCCCCATAAAACCATTTTGTTAGCAATAGAAAGCTTTCTACAAATGGCAAAGAGCCAGCGGCAGTATTACTTTAAAAAAATCTGTTGAACCAGAGGATCAACAAGTCTCAGGCAGACCAAAATGTGGCTTTCACCATGTTGATAATTTAAGTGTTTATTTCTCAAGGAACTTGGAGCTGAGCCAGCACAGCACTCAGAAGATCCTCACTGAACCCTCTGCAGAGTGACACTGAGGCAGTATAGATAGCATGAGGCTCAAGAGATTCCCACTGAACCCTCTGCAGAATGATGCTGAGCCGTTAACCCCTTCACTGCACCAGTCTGCAGAGTATGGGACATGGCCTCCATCTGCCCTCTCAGGGCCATTGTTGGAGTTCTCCTTGTAATGGGGTTCTCTGTCACAACTCCAGCTGAGATTGAGATCATAGAGACTGCTGATGCTAGGAAATGGAGAAAAGACAAACTGTTGAAGAAACTCACTGGGTCAGGCATTACCTGTGGAGAGAAATGGACAGATGTTGTGAAGAAGGGTCTTGACCTGAAACATTGACTGCCCATTTCCCCCCCACAGGTGATGCCTAACTTGTTGAGTTCTTCCAGCTCAGTTTCTTTTTTTGCTTTGGCTGATATTCCTCTTTTTGCTAATACTGTTACCACAAAGTGGTCATTTGCTTTTGTGAGATCTTGCAATATTCAGACTAGCTTCTGCTTTAATAATAATGACTGCATTTTTGCAACAAATCCATTATGTGCTCTCTGCTTTAAAACCGACAGAAGGAACCATATAAACGTAGGCTTTTAAATTGTTCCTTCAATCTCTGGATTGGAAAGCTAGAGTTATAAAGAGATTGGGTATACTAGGCTTTTCTAGAGAAGCAAAGGAGGATGAGAGGTAATATCAAAGAGGTATTTAAAATTATGACAGGCATGGATATGGTAGGAAATTCAAACTTGAAAGTAGAGTTCAGGGTTATTGCATAATTCTTAGCAGCAAGGAGGAACAGAGAGATCTTGGGGGTCCATGTTCATAGATCCTCAAAGCTGCTGCACAAGTCGATAGGGTAGTTAACAATATATGTAGAGTGTTGTCCCTTGTTAGTCAGGGGATTGAGTTCAAGAGCCACGAGGTAGTGCTGCTGCTCTGTAAAACTCTGCTTAGACTATACTTGGAATATTGTGTTCAGTTTTGGTTGTCTCATTATAGGAAGGATATGGAAGCTTCAGAGAGGGTGCAGAGGAGATTTACCAGGACCCTGTCTGGATTAGAGAGCATGTCTTCTAAATGAGCTAGGCCTTTTCTCTTTAGAGTGAAGGATGATGAGAGGTGACTTGATAGGGTGTACAAGATGAGAAGAGACATAAACCGAGTGGACAGCCAGAGACTTTTTCCCAGGGCAGAAATGGGTAATTTGAGAGGGCATAAATTTATGGTGTTTGTGGGGTTGTTTTGTTTTTACACAGAGTGGCAAGTATGTGGAACATGCTGCCATAGGTGCTGGCAGAGGCACATTTAAGAAACTCCTTTGATAGGCACATGGGGGACAAATGGAGGTCCATGTGGGAGGGAAGAATGAGATTGATCTCAAGAGTAGATTAAAAGGTGGGTTGAAAATTGTGGGCTGAAGGCCCTGTACTGTTCTGTGTTTTAAAACTAGAAGGCATAGGTTTAAGGTGAAAGGGAGGTGGCTTAAAGGGGATCTGGGGTAAAATTTTCAAATAGTTGGCATTTGAAATCAGCTGCTAGAGGACGTGGTGGAGGCAGGGATAGTAAGACATTGATGATGCAGCTGGCCAGTTACACGAATGAGCAGGAAGGACATAGAGAGACATGGAATTGGTGCACACTGTGCCGAAGGCCTGTTTCTATGACGTACGAGTCTGATTCTATGGGAAGCAGACGGTTAATTGTTTGGTTTCTCTATTTTCAGAAACCTGCCAAAGGCAGCCTCCTCTATCTAGTCTGAACATCTCCCCAAAGCCTGCCCTAGCACAGGGCCTACACTTCAGCAGCCCCAAAGCCAGCAGGTCTCCACAGGCTGGCAATCCTGGTCCTGCAGTGTCAAGGCCCCCTTGCCTGCCCCAGCAACTGGGCACAGGGTGTGCCTCTGTGCCCACAGCCCCGGCTGCTGGAGTGAGTGGGCGGGTGACGGGGCTTGTGGTGGGACCGGCTGCCGAGGTCCCACAGACTGCACTCGCTCACCAGCGACTGGAGCAGACCAGCAGTTGTCTAGAGGCAGCTCTCCATGCTGTGGAACGCAAGCTGACCCAGGAGGATCACGGAAAAGCAATGTAAGTATCAGTAGCATCCAGTGTACTGTGTCATTGTGGTTATGTTTCCAATTGAGTAAGCCGTTTCAAAGTTGGAAAGAGGGTGGAAAAATGACATCATTAAGAAGGAAGAAATGAACGTTCAGCTCCGTGAGAATGTCAAACCATCGGTAAAATCAAAGTGGATCTGTTGTCCCGGCTCTATCTTGCTCTATTCCTTGATTGTCTTTTGCCCTCAAATCTCTCAGTCTCTCTGTTCAAAATACTTCTCAACTGCGTGTCCACACTCTGGAGCAGGGATGAAGCACTGTAGCTGAAGAGCTGTCTCCTTCACTCACTCCTGAGTGGCCATCCCCTCATCATTTATCAAGGGAAACATTCATCGTTGACACTGCCAAGAAGATGTCAGATAAATGTTAAAGTCTAATCTCTCCTCTGGATGCTCCTCTCATCACTCTAATGATCCTTCATTGCACTCCCTCCAGGTCTAAGCGCAGTCCATCCCTGCTTAGATAAAGAAACCAAAACTGAGCACAATTTCTCAGGTAGGGTCTTACCAAATCCCAGGATTCATGCAGGAAGCCCCGCTTGCTCTAATGCTCCAATCTTCCTTTAAAGTGTTTTGTACTGTTCGATTTCCTAATTGCTTGCTTTACCTGCATGCCCACTTTAACTGCATGTTTCTTGTGATTTCTCTACGTGGATTTCCTAAACTTTAAATAACAATTTTTTTTCCCTAAAATACTTTTCTTTTCTATTTTTCCTCCCCAAATAGTAACTTCATATTGCTCCTCCTTGTATCTCATTTGTTACCTGCGTGCTTGTTCATTTTGCTGAGTCTGTCTACCTCCTTCCTGCTCTCAGCTTTGCACCGTCAGCAAACTTGGGTGTGGTATTCATAGCGCCCCTATCAAAATCAGTGAAACGAATCATCACAGCTGACCCAGGGGAAGATTTTCAGAAACCTAGTCATAACTTGCTTTCCTGAAAACAAACTGAATTTTTGTTAGTCTTTCTCTTCAGTAACCAACCCTCAAGCCTTGCTGAGGTATTATTCCCAATTCAATCAGCTCTGAATTTGTGTGTTGACCTTTTGTGTGGCACCTTCTCACCATTAAAGTCTAAATATGTTACATCTTCTTCCCTTGCATTTGGATTATAAACGTACAGGTTTTCATAACTAATAACAGAAGTTGCTGGATACTCAGCGGTCAGTTGGCAATTTTTTTAGGGTAAGGACCTTGCTCAAGAGGAATCATTGACAAAAGGTGGAGGGGCAAAAGTCAAAGGTGTTCAAGAAGAAAATGATGACCTCAGAAATGCAGAATAATTATCTGAAGTTACATGGGGTGCTGGAAATTTGGAATAAAATGCCACAAATGGTGAGATGGTGGGAGAGGCAGGAACATGTGGAGAAAAGAGGCGAGACAATGTTCCTCGAGCTCACATTGAACTTCATGGGGAAGGTATAGGCATGTGAGGACAAGGGGTCAGAATGTCCTTGAGATGCCTGGCACTCATAGGATGAAGAGCTTTACCTCAAGTTGCTATTGGGGTTATTTAGGGCATTTAGATGTGAGTAGTCCCACAATTGGTAGAGACAGCTGAGTAGTAGAGGTCTCACCTCGCAACTCCTAGTGACCGAGGTTCAATCCTGACCTTAGATGCTGTCTATGTGAAGTCTGCATGCTCTCCTGGTTGCACCAATTTCATCCAATGTCTCAAAGCCATTCGGGTTGGTAAGTTCAAGCAACACACTTTATCAAAGTTGCTGATGAACGCAGCAGGCCAGGCAGCATCTCTAGGAAGAGGTACAGTTGACGTTTCAGGCCGAGACCCTTCGTCAGGACTAACTGAAGGAAGAGTTGAAGGGTCTCAGCCTGAAATGTCGACTGTACCTCTTCCTAGAGATGCTGCCTGGCCTGCTGCGTTCACCAGCAACTTTGATAAAGTATGTTGCTTGAATTTCCAGCATCTGCAGAATTCCTCTTGTTCGGGTTGGTAAGTTAATTGGCCACCGTAAACTTCCTCTTGTGTGAAGTTGACGGGAGATGGGGAGAGAGAATTAAGTGGAGTTTGTAGAAGTTTGTCAGTGCAGACACAGTGGGTGTGGACACTGTTTTGTACTCATCTTCACTACAGCTGCCTCTTCACCCTGGCTGGTATTTTAGCCCCAGTTAAGATCCCCAGTGATTTCTTCAGACGCTGCCCAACCCCTTGGGGGTACATTTGACACTCCTTCATTAATTTCTTTGTCTTTTGTGTCCACAGCTCCAATTCCACAAAGTCTGCAGGCAACATTCTGGATGACATCGGCAGCATGTTTGACGACCTCGCTGATCAGTTGGATGCCATGTTGGACTGACCATGCAGAGAGTTACCGAAGGCCAATCCTTTTCCTTATGCCAAGCCAGGGGATCATCCCCCAGCCAAGAGCTCCATGCTGCCAAGGGCTGGGTGAGCCCAGGGAGTACTGATAGAAAGCCCATGTCTGATGTGGGAATGGACACTGAACTGATAGACTTGTGCTCCATTTGATTCCCAAGAGTTTGTCGAAAATGAACCTCCTCAAAGGCTGGCTTCAGGGAGAATTCCCTGCAACTGATTCCTTTGCGAGATGCACACAGATTTTCGTCAATTACTACAGGAACTAACCACAGGCATTAAGAGATGCTGCATTTTATTCTTTTTAAGAAAAATTATGTATAGATTTTTTCCCATACTGTTGGCTTCAACTGAGTTTGCAACGAGCACTTAAATGAGTTAAAGCACAATATGTCGACCCAGCTCAGCTGACGGAAGAGAAAGTTCTAGATCAGTTGTACTGGGCAAAACTGTCTACTACTGGTGCTGCTGAAGACCCAGGATTGCACTCATTTTAGACACGGCTGCCTGCTAGAAACAGTTAATCTTCAGTTAGAGTGCCAAGCTCCCAAGATGAGTGGTAGTCCATTTACAAGACAGCACTTTCCTTTAGAGAGGACACTACCCCATCCCCAAAATTCTAATGTTAAAAACCTAAGAACTGCTTCACATTTTTGCTTTGTTCAGAGAAGGGGTAACACTGCAGGGATTCTGAGCAATTCACCTGAAAGCTGGTGCCAAATGTGTGTGTCAACTTGATTTCTTGTGCAGTGCCTTCATGTTTTCCTTCACTACAATAATGGCGCTATATAAATGCAAGTTGCTGTGGTTCCCACAGGCAGTAGAAATAACTGTGTTTGGGCAGAGTTCTGCCACAGGATCCCGAGCAGTTACAAGTACAGAGTAGCTGTCAGTTTCTGATAGGTGATGAACTCTGCCCGTTAGTGTTTGTGCAGGCATTTGGCTTTCTAGAAGTCTCAGTAGACAAAGGTCCAGGATGCGTACTCTACCCCATCCTCCAACATTCCAGTTTGACAAGGTCCCACTGTGACCAATACCAATACACCAGTGCTCTGGGCGTCTGGTCTTGCTGCTACTGAACAATTAATCAGCAGTTTTCAGACACCAGACCTTTGGAGGAAACAAAGAACAACACAGGTCTGCGAATCAGTGAGGGATTCTGTTGTGTCTTGTGGTGTCTCAAGTTGCTGGTGAAACAGCCATGTGATTGGCCAGATACCAGCTGATCCATGTAGCTCTGACCCTGTTGCTACTCATCAGCTTATCAACCCTTCTCCTGTCCTATTAGATTGATTGCAACTGGAAGTCCCCGGAGAAGAAACATTTCTTACAAGTACTTAATTTACATTTCATTATTTCAAAAGCAGCCCAGAATATAATTTGCATATGGACAGTCTGGACCTTGCAGTGTGCAGCAAAACAAAATATTTTTTTAAAATGTGGAGATGGGTCAGAAAGGAAGATATTTAAACCAAGGTCAGTATTTCACTAACAGGTTCCAGTTACAGAATCTCACTTACTACTGCTACTCTTTTTACAGCAGTTTGTGTGCCTTTTCTGCAGAGCAGGTGTACGTGGGAAAATGTGTGTATACAGTATATACATTACTCTTCAAACTGTTAACACAATGACTGTGGGTAGCTTTGCCAGAGTTAACATGTAAAGCCAGTCAGTACACATTTAGTGTATACAGTTTACTAATGGCCAATTGTATTGATTCCAGTGCCTGGGTTTTTGAAGGTATCCAAGGCAGGAACTGACCTTTCCACAATGGGTTTAACTTAACCTGCCCTGTTTGTAACAGGAATGAAGAACTGATCATCAGTTCCACTGGTCCCTTACTTTCTTAAAGGTGGCCACTGCCCATTGTTTCCACACTGGTTCCCACGAGAATGACCCTATCATAGGAAAATAAGAGGAGAAGTAGGCTATTCGAACCTTAAGCCTGTCAGTATGACCATGGCTAATCTTCCCCTTACCTTCTCTGATCTGTGCCAGTTCCCCAGTCCTTAGTTTTAAAGAATAATTTTACCTATTTCCTCTTTAAGTTCATTTGATGACCAAGTCTCCAGGGAAGGAAACTCTAGAGATTCATTGCCCTTTACAAGCTGTTCTCATGCACCTTAATGACGGCTCCCTAATCTTCTTGTTGCAGAGTCTCTCATCGGTCCAATTCCCCCACTTATTTCCTCCTACTCCCATATTGTATGTCCACCAACTCTCCTGTTCTTTTGCAACTTAAACTGCAGTAAGAGGCATTTTACACAGCACTTTTTTGGGATGTGAAGGAGACCGGGGAGCTGGTGGACACTCACCAGTTGAACACAGATTTGCAGTAGCAGATCTAACTGTGATGCTGTCCTCTCCATGCATTCTCTGTGTGATAGTGAGCGACTCACTGATAGGTTTGGGGTGCATCTCTTCCTATATTTCCTTGCCAAATGTTGGGAGGAAAGGAAGTATCTTCACAAGTTGGTATTGCTGCACATCTGACTCCGGAACAGCTCCCAGTACATACGGGGCATTTGGATTGCGTATTCCAAACCCTAGGCTTTGAAGGTATCATCATCTGTCCCGTGGATGTCAATGCCAAATAATAAATGGTTTAGCTAGAATATGAAAGGGAAGCCATTTCCACTGACAACCCCAGGTTACACACAGAAAAATGAGCGGTGTTGTTCAACTTACCTGTACGGCTCATACTGAAAGTGGTAAGGACCATCAGACTGATTTTCAGTGCAACTGTTACAACGTGTCACTCCTGGATTGCCACGTCTCATAGCTTGGTCCTTTCAATCCAAGCCCCTGCAGAGGAAAAGTGATCCGGTGGCTTAGGACAAACTGCTTGCCTCACTGGTTACGTTTGTGATTGTAATATGTGTGCTTTACCTGGAAGCTTTCCAAGGCAAACTGTTGCTACGAATGCCAAAGACATTCTTGTAACACTAGCAGTTTATGGCATTAGTGGTGTGCTTCACTTGTGTTTAAGAGGATTGCTCTGCCTATGATGGAATCCAGTGGCAAAGTTACTAGGCATGAGAGGCAAATGGAAAGTGATTGGTATAAGTGGGTACCTGGTTAACGTAGACTTGACAAGGGCCCATTTTGGTTCTGTCGGCTGCTTGGGGATCTTAAGGGTCAATGAGACATATGACCTCTTATAACTGCAGATGTTATTACAGTTGGATTCAGATGTTCACCTCAGAAAACCCTTTGTTACACCACATACAAGATTTCTGTAGCTATCAGTGTGATGTTTACCAGACACGAGATGGGAGGGGCCCAGTGTCTGCTTTCTCAACAACTACTGAATGAAGTCAGCGACTGCTGAATGGAATGAATCCTCTTCAACCAGCTGCACACACATATCATGCCCACATGACAGGCACTCAGGAATTAGATAATTAGTATTTACTAGATTCAAACTAAATGAATAGTGTGGACTCTAATAGACAAAATATAGGCTGATCTTATTACAAAAAAACACTTTGTAAAATTGTTATTTATAAAGCAGCTTTTGTGACCCTGGTTATTGTAATGCAGGACAATATTCCACATATGGGAAGGAGATTATCCCAGATACATGAGAGAGTGCGGTCTGATCAGTCTGGTGCTCTGACTTGTCCCTCGTGAAACGTGCCAGTTAAATTCAAACCACCAGCGCAGCGGATGAACAGTCGCAGACCTTTAAGGGCACAGTATCCACCATTCACTGACACTCGTGTTCTGATAGGTTCCTGCATGTAAAACACAGCAGATTCCATTAGCATCGTCATGCCAGGTCACCATGGACTTCACAGCTTGATCCAAGCATTATTCTGCCTGCTGGTTTTATTATGTAAATACCTGTTCCTATCTTTCAAAATAATATATATTTTTGAAATCATTTTCTTCTCCTCCTATAAATGTACCAAATGTTCTATGCAGAGCCACAGCAGAGAATGATTAAGTTGGAAGAGATGTTACACTGGATTTACTAAAATTTCTTATCTGTTGTAAGGTTAATTATTGTACAGATTATGGAAGCAGTCAGAGACAGCCAAGGAGGAAAGGCACAATATAACAATTAAGAAACTGTTGAGTTAAGCTTGATCAATGTAAATTACAACTTACTTGTATTATTATTGCAAATGTGTATAATGTGTATCTGAAATTTCTAATGTGTGATTAAGAACTTCCAATTTTTACCTGCTTGGCTTCAACGTGTTTGTGTGTAAATTATTTCCAGACTGAAAAATGGAATCAATAGAGCAGATTAAGACCTGTAGCTAATTTCACTGGCCTGGGCTGCTTTGTGTGGTTTGTGCAGTGTTTGGACTGGTACTAGAATCCCCAACTCTGGGTTAGAAATGGGAATAGGCTGCTCACTGCAGAAGGATCACAGACCACTTGGGGCACAATGTGTTGAGTTTACTTTGGTAGGTGTGGACAACTGACCAGGACTGTGATGCCCAGCACTGCTCCTCTCCACCCTCTGACTACATTCATGGTTCAACTTCTCACAAGTTGTTAGTGATATACCAGAGGAACACCAAGTGAGATCTTCCTGCAGGAATGAAAAATAAGTTTGGGATGAAGAGAAGAATTTGCTGATTGAAATCTTTGAATGGAATCACTTAAACAGTAATTTGAAATTGGGTATCATTAAGCTAATTGGTTTCACTTAAGATCAATTTTGACTTAGTGATCTACTGGTGAAAAGGCTTAGCTGACTGAGGCATGGTCCTCTGGTGACAATCTCCAGCAGAGGCAGCTGACATCAATTGGTTATGTCAGGCATAAATTCAGTAGCAGTGTTGAATGTGGGCATGACCCTGGGAACATGGCTCAGGTGCCAACATCTATCATAAAAAGCAGCAGGAAGGTATTACCATTTTAATGGGGTTGGGGATTGAACTATCCATCCATTTCTTTCAGAGGCTTTTGCTCATTAACAGCAGGAAGAAGGGAGTGAGAATCAATGCAGTTCATGAGATTGACTCAGCTACTTGCAGAAAGTGGAAATGTGAGCGAGAAATAAACAAACTGCCACAGGAACTCACCAGGTCAGGCAGAATCTGTGGAAGGAGATGTTTTAGGTCCAGACCATTCCTCAGGATTGAAAGGATACAGGGGAGATACAGCCTGTATAAAGAGGTGAGGCAAAATAGTGCAAGGGTGCCTCACCAAACTCCCAAAGAGAGAAGGAAAACTTCTTCAAAGTGGGCAAACCTGTAGAAGATTTCACAGTGGTGGCAAAACAGAAACACAAGAGACAGCAGATGCTGATATCCGGAGTAAAAAATAAACTGGAGGAACTCAGCAGGTCAGGCAACATCTGTGGAGAGAAATAGCCAGTGGACATTTCAGTTCAAGACCCTGACTTTGTACTGTAAGATGATAGATGGCCAGTACAAAGAGGAAAGGATGGGGGTGACTGATGAGTTGGAAAACTGTGATACAATTTGAATGGACTGGTTGGCCAGTTCATCGTGAACACCATGTAACCATTTTGAAAGTTGATGGTCAAATATTGCAATGAAAAAAAAAACTGTTACCAAATCTTAAAGCATGGAGATCACCTGGTAAAAACCGGACCTGAAACTGCCAATTTCTTCAGAGTATCACATTATTGTATCTGTAAACTAGCTGTTAAAAAACCCTCATTCAGCCCACCCAATTAACTTCAGTTTGTACGGAATTGGACTACGCTCAGTGAGCGGTGATTTCACTTAGGTTCGTGGCTGAAGATGAAAAAGACCGCGGTTTGCAGCAGTTGGATTTGGATGGTGCCCAGTCAGTGAACAGGATTGATTAGAAAGGGCAAATAAAAATAAGGCAAAGGCCAGCAGAGCGGCCATTGTGTGAGGGGGAGAGTGTTAGAGTGGCTTGGGTGGGGTAAGTATCTGATAAGTTTATTCTTCTTTCCACTTCTGTTAGGACACAGTTATCACAGTGAGGTTAGGACCGTTATCACAGTGAGACTGGTTCCAGGGACAGTGTTTTGTTAGGACAGTTATCACAGTGTGGAAATACTAAGAATACCAGAGTGACTTCGAGTTTTGCTTTAAGAGTTTAGTGACACGATATCATGGAGAATCTGCAGCAGTCTCCACCACCACCAGAACTTTGATTTTTAAGTTATACAGCAAGACAAACAACTTCACATAACTTTGTTTGGCATCCTATCGTCAGTATACGATCAATCGCTTAAAAGACATGTCAGTTATCCCTCAGCATGAGTCTGACAGTTCTTCCTGCTTCCTGTTATCAGGACTCATAATTTACCTCCAACCGCATCTGCCCTCCTGGTTCCAGGGGCCTAGTATCTTATTAATTGGAGATCCTGGTACTGCGCTTTTCATCCAGGGTTATTCTCGACATGCATCAGCAGTCTTAAACCTAGCTGTTCCAGAATGGTCAAGTATCCCGTCATACACTCATTTTAACCATTTCTACCACAAATCCCTCCTTACTGATCTTTCTGATGAATTGCGCATATAGTAATGCTACTGTCTCCCCGGCCATGACTTTGTACGGGCGCAGACCCAGCGACTGCATAGTTTTATGACAAAATGAACTACTACCATTAAGCAGTTCAGGAGAATGAGGGGTTGTGACCAGGAAAATATTCCTTCTGCTAATACTGACCCAGTTACAGAAATTGCAGCCTTCTGGAGGGACTGGAGAGTTCAGTCTATGTATTTCATATCGCAGCTGGGTCATATGTTTTAACACATGGTTTATATTTTCTGTAGGTGCAACATACTAACGCACAGACCCCGTCTTCCCTAGCTAATACATAGTCTAGGACCATTCTGTTCTGTAAGGTCACCAGCAGCAGGTTTTCATTTCCTGGTTCAGAATGGCTAATTCCTCTATAGTTTCATTGGCCAACTGTTCTAGTTCTAAACTTATATTGTCTATTGTATGGGCATTATTTACTGCACCCCACAAGGGAGTAATCCTGCCGAAATCTTATTCCCTGCAGAAATCCAAAGACCACGTCTAGTTCATGAGTGTAGGTGGTCTGCATGAGAAACATTGAGTGGTGGGACTATGGTTGTAGCAGAGGTAGACGATTTTCCCAAATAGAAGCATACAGCCTCTTGCCTAGAGAACCATGGATACGCCCCAGACCCACAGATCCAGCTTACCCCCCGGGCACCCCATATATTCCCAATGCCGTCCAAATACTATAGAGGTGGTGAACAGTAATGTTGGTCCAATTTTTACATGTCCAAAACTCTGGTGGTCACATTGTCGGGTTGATCAGGCCACTGCGTTTGGGGTGTGATGGAGGTATCACAAAAGAAAAAATCCTGGACCAGAACACAAATAGACCGGAGCCAGGCCTACGCTTGGAGACAATAGAGGGAAGTGTGGGTGACCCTGTCCTTCCTTCACATGCTCAAAACAACTCCTCAACTTCCCTATTCCTTTGTATTTGCCCTCCAGCACTGTTAGGCACTTAATCAGTCCTACCCCCAATATGATTATCACCACTATTTCCTTCATGTTAGCCCTCTATTGAATATAAATTTTGTTAATATTCAGTCACTATAAACAGTGGCATGCAAAAGTTTGGGCACCCCCCCAATCAAATTTCCTGTTACTGTGAATAGCTAAGCGAGTAAAAGATAAACTGATTTCCAAAAGGTATAAAGTTAAAGATGATTCATTTCTTTAATATTCTAAGCAAGATTACTTTTATTATTTCCATCTTTTACGGCTTCAAAATAACAAAAAGGAAAAGGGCCCGAAGCAAAAGTTTGGGCGCCCTGCATGGTCAGTACTTAGCAACACCTCCTTTGGCAAGTATCACAGCCTGTAAATGCCTTCTGTAGCCAGCTAAGAGTCTTTCAATTCTTTTTTGGGGGATTTTTGCCCATTCTTCCTTGCAAAAGGCTTCTAGTTCTGTGAGATTCTTGGGCCGTCTTGCATGCACTGCTCTTTTGAGGTCTATCCACAGATTTCGATGATGCTTAGTTCGGGGGACTGTGAGGGCCATGGCAAAACCTTCAGCCACTTGAAGTAGTCCATTGTGGATTTTGATGTGTGTTTAGGATCATTATCCTGTTGTAGAAGCCATCCTCTTTTCAACTTCAGCTTTTTTACAGACGGTGTGATGTTTGCTTCCAGAATTTGTTGGTAATAGACAATAGGTGCAGGATAGGCCATTCAGCCCTTCGAGCCAGCACCGCCATTCACTGTGATCATGGCTGATCATCCACTATCAGTATCCAGTTCCTGCCTTATCCCCATAACCTTTGATTCCGCTATCTTTAAGAGCTCTATCCATCTCTTTCTTGAAAGCATCCAGAGACTTGGCCTCCACAGCCTTCTGGTGCAGAGCATTCCATATATCCACCACCCTCTGGGTGAAAACATTTTTCCTCAACTCATTTCTAAATGGCCTACCCCTAATTCTTAAACTGTGGCCTCTGGATCTGGACTCACCCATCAGCGGGAACATGGTTCCTGCCTGCAGCATGTCCAATCCCTTAATAATCTTATATGTTTCAATAAGATCCCCTCTCAGCATTCTAAATTCCAGAGTATACAAGCCCAGTTGCTCCAATCTTTCCACATATGACAGTCCCGCCATCCCGGGAATTAACCTTGTGAACCTACGCTGCACTCCCTCAATAGCAAGAAAGTCCTTCCTCAAATTTGGAGACCAAAACTGCACACAGTACTCCAGGTGTGGTCTCACCAGGGCCCTGTACAGCTGCAGAAGGACCTCTTTGCTCTTATACTCAATTCCCCTTGTTATGAAGGCCAGCATGCCATTAGGTTTTTTCACTGCCTGCTGTACTTGCATGCTTGCTTTCAGTGACTGATGTACAAGAACACCTAGATCTCGTTGTGCTTCCCCTTTTCCTAATTTGACTCCATTTAGATAATAATCTGCCTTCCCGTTCTTACCACCAAAGTGGATGACCTCAGATTTATCCACAGTAAACTGCATCTGCCATGCATCTGTCCACTCACCCAGCCTGTCCAAGTCACCCTGCATTCTCATAACATCCTCCTCACATTTTACCGTCTCCCAGCTTTGTGTCATCGGCAAATTTGCTAATGTTACTTTTAATTCCCTCATCTAAATCATTAATATATACTGTAAACAGCTGCGGTCCCAGCACTGAACCCTGCGGTACCCCACTGGTCACCGCCTGCCATTCCGAAAGGGACCCGTTAATCGCTACTCTTTGTTTTCTGTCAGCCAGCCAATTTTCAATCCATGTCAGTACTCTCTCCCCAATACCATGTGCCCTAATTTTGCCCACTAATCTCCTATGTGGGACTTCATCAAAAGTTTTCTGAAAGTCCAGGTATACTATATCCACTGGTTCTCCCTTGTCCATTTTCATCGTTACATCCTCAAAAAATTCCAGAAGATTAGTCAAGCACGATTTCCCCTTTGTAAATCCATGCTGACTCGGACCAATCCTGTTACTACTATCCAGATGTGTCGTAATTTCATCTTTTATAATTGACTCCAGCATCTTTCCCACCACTGACGTCAGGCTAACTGGTCTATAATTCCCTGTTTTCTCTCTTCCTCCCTTCTTGAAGAGAAGGACAACATTAGCCACCCTCCAATCCACAGGAACTGATCCTGAATCTATATAACATTGGAAAATGATTACCAATGCGTCCATGATTTCTGAAGCCACCTCCTTAACTACCCTGGGATGCAGACCATCAGGTCCCGGGGACTTATCAGCCTTCAGACCCAACAGCCAATCCAACACCAATTCCTGCCTAATATAAATTTCCTTCAATTCATCCATTACCCTAGGTCTTTTGGCCACTATTACATCTGGGAGATTGTTTGCGTCTTCCCCCAGATCCAAAGTACCTGTTCAACTCGTCTGCCATTTCCTTGTTCCCCATAATAAATTCACCCGCTTCTGTCTTCAAGGGCCCAATTTTGGTCTGAACTATTTTTTTCCTTTTCACATACCTAAAGAAGCTTTTACTATCCTCCTTTATATTCTTGGCTAGTTTACCTTCATACCTCATTTTTTCTCTGCGTACTGCCTTTTTAGTTACCTTCTATTGCTCTTTAAAAGTTTCCCAATCCTCCGGCTTCCCACTCGTCTTTGCTATGTTATACTTCTCTTTTATTTTTATGCTGTCCATTACTTCCCATTACCGTCCATTAATTGAATTCATTCTTCCCTCTACCAGTGAAATGTTCCCCGTGCATAAGCCCAAAGCATAATCGATCCACCCTCATGCTTAATAGTTGGAGAGGTGTTCTTTTCTTGAAATTCTGCACCTTTTTTTCTCCAAACATACCTTTACTCATTGCGGCCAAAAAGTTCTATTTTAACTTCATCGTTCCACAGGACTTGTTTCCAAAATGCATCAGGCTTGTTTAGATGTTCATTTGCAAACTTCTGACGCTGAATTTTGCGATGAGGACTCAGGAAGGGTTTTCTTCTGATGACTCTTCCATGAAGGTCATATTTGTGCGGGTATTGCTGCACAGTAGAACAGTGCACCACCACTCCAGAGTCTGATAAATCTTCCCGAAGGTCTTTTGCAGTCAAACGGGGGTTTTGATTTGCCTTTCTAGCAATCATACGAGTGGTTCTCTCGGAAAGTTTTCGTGGTCTTCCAGCCTCAACTTGACCTCCACCATTCCTGTTAACTGCCATTTCTTAATTACATTACGAACTGAGGAAACGGCTACCCAAAAACACTTTGCTGTCCTCTTATAGCCTTCTCCTGCTTTGTGGGCATCACTTATTTTAATTTTCAGAGTGCTAGGCAGCTGCTTAGAGGAGCCCATGGCTGCTGATTGTTGCGACAAGGTTTGAGGAATCAGGGTATTTATAAAGCTTAGAAATTTGCATCACCTGGCCTTTCCTAACGATGACTATGAACAAGCTATAGCCCTAACAAGCTAATTAAGGTCTGAGACCTTGGTAAAAGTTATCTGAGAGCTCAAATCTCTTGGGATGCCCAAACTTTTGCATGGTGCTCCTTTCCTTTTTTTCACTCTAATATTGTACAAAACAAAAATAATACACTAATCTTGCTTAAAATGTTGAAAAGAATGTTTCATCTTTAACTTTATGACTTTTGGAGATCAGTTCATCTTCTACTCACTTAACTATACACAGTAACAGAAATTTTGACCAGGGGTGCCCAAACTTTTGCATGCCACTGTATATAACATGAGCTACAGGTTAGAATAGTTTTCTTTTCCACTATCTCAATAACATTTGGTTCTTTGTTCTCAGCGCTGTACCTCTCTCTCTCTCGGGGAAGATGTCACTTGTTCAGCGTTTATTTCGCCCTCGTCATGGTGCAACTTGTACCTAGTGGCATGTATCCAATCAGGTTTCTCATAAGAACATAAGAAATAGGAGCAGGAGTAGGTAATCCAGCTCATTGAGCCTACCCCACCATTCAATAAGATCATAACTGATCTGTCCATTAACTCGGTTCCATCTACCTGCCTTTTCCCCATAACCCTTAATTTCCTTACTATGTAAAAACCTTACTAACTGTTTAAGTATATTTAGTGAAGAAGCCTCAACTGCTTCCCTGGGCAGAGAATTCTACAGATTCACCACTCTCTGGGAAAAACAGTTTCTCCTCAGCTCCATCCTAAATCTTCTCCCCTGAATCTTGAGGCAATGTCCCCTAGTTCTAGTCTCATCTACCGATGGAAGCAACTTTCCTACTTCTATCTTATCTATCCCTTTCAAAATTTTGTATAAGATCCCCTCTCATTCTTCTGAATTCCAGAGAGTATAGTCCCAGGCGACTCAATCTCTCCTCATAGGTTAACCCCTCATCCCTGAAATCAATCTGGTGAACCTCCTCTACACTGCCTCCAAAGCCAGTATATCCTTCCTCAAGTATGGAGACCAGAACTGCACACAGTACTCCATGTGCGGCCTCACCAGTACCCTGTATAGCTGCAGCATGACCTCGCTGCTTCAATCCCTCCAGCAATGAAGGCCAGCTTGCCTTCTTAGTAACCTGTTGTACCTGCAAGCCAACTTTTTGCGATTCATTCCTTCACCTTAACAGCTGTACTGGTCATCAGCAGCACGAGGTAGCGGCCTTTCCACCTGGGAGAGAAAGAATCTTTATTCATTAATCTCACATATATTTTATCTCCCGGCTAAACGGATGCATTTTACCTTCAGTTAAAGGTGCCTGGGCTTGCCAGGCCCTCTCATACAATTTTCTTGTCTCCTGACACCACGCTTGTGTGTAGTTCAGTGTCTTCTCATCATTCCATATTAGCGCTACCTTTCCTGGGGTCATGGGAGGCTTAGTTACTGTTGTCATAGGCTGCCCCATCAAAATTTCATGACAGGTAAGTCCTGTATTTCGATTCCTTTGATTTTGTAATGTGTACATTACTAAGGGTAGTGTCCCTGGCCATGCGAGGCCGTTTTGCTGATAAACTTTTGTCAAAGCTGCTTTTACTTCCCGTTTATTCTTTCCACCATACCTGAGGACTGAGGCTGGTAGGGGATATGCAATTTCCACTGGAACCCCAAGGCTTCCTTCACTAACTTATTTGTAAAATGGGTTCCCCTGTCGCTATTTATCCCTAGGAGAATTCCAAACCTAGGTATAATTTCTTTCATCAATATATTCACCACAGTTCTTGCATCATCCCTCCTAGATGGATAGGCCTCAACCATCTGGAAAACATGTCTACTTTTACCAATATATACTTAAACCCCTCCCCCGCCCTCCTTTCAGCAGGCATATGTGCAAAGTCAATTTGCAAGTTTTCAAAAGGCATTTCCGGTTGGGGCAGGTGATCAAATCTAGCAGGCGTCTTTCCTCTATTGTTTTGCTGGCAAGCTAAACAAGTTCGTGCTACCTTCTCGATAGTTACTATTATTCCCTGGGGTGTACCATTGTTGAGTGATAGCTTGCTGCATCCCTTCTTTGCCCATGTGAGCCTGGCCATGTGCCAGGCGAGCCAGGAGCAAAAATAAACTACACGGGCACACTATTCGGCCGTCTGGGTGACACCATAGCCCGGTATCCAGGTAGCATCCAGATTTTTTCCAACTACATTCTCTTGCTGTGAGGCATGATTTTGGGCTTCCTGCGACTGCTGGACATCAACACACACTGGGAGCTCCTTCCCTCCCGGTTCGCCCTGACAGGCTTGTAGCATAGGCTGTTGCTGAAGGGCGACCTGTTTTGCTACCATGTTTGCAAACCGATTTCCCTTGGAGACCTCATCTTAGGCTGAGGTGTGTACCTCAGCACTTAATTATTGCTAAAGCCTGTGGCAGCTATATAGCTTCTAAAAGATTCAGTACTAAGGAGGCGTGTTTAATCGCTTTCCCCGACGAAGTGATAAATCCTCTATTTTTCCACAATTGCCCAAAGTCATGTGCTACCCCAAACGCATAACGTGAGTCGGTATAAACATTGGCAGCTTTTCCTTCGGCCAAAATGCAAGCACGGGTAACGGCATAGAGGTCTGCCGCCTGCACTGATATTCCTATTGGTAGTGCATAAGCTTCTACCACCTCGCAGGGAGTTACTATGGCATCTCTTGGGCGGTGCGAAGAGCAGTCTGTGAAAAAGATTTAAATCAGGGTTATCAATAGGTTCACTTCTCAGATCTGGTCCGGGAGTAGTAGTTGCGTCCACTGCAAGCAGACAGTCATGGTCATCCTCAACCTGCTGTGCAGATGGTAATAGAACAAAAAGTAGCTGGATTAATGGAAGGCAATCTCCTGTACGTAAATTGGATCGAGAGAGAAGGATCACCTCACAACCTATCCTTCTGGTCGTGGTCAAATGCTGCATAGCAGCTGAATTCAACAGTAACATTACGGCATGGGGTACACGGCACACGGGTGATCCAATACAATAGGAATAGACTTTTCTGCCATTACAGCGGTGGCGGCTGCGGCACGCAAACAGGCTGGCATTCCCTTAACAACAGCCAGTAATGCATCGGAATAATAAGCTACTGGTCTCTTTCCTCCCCTGTGCCCATGACAAACCCTCGCAATTCATTCACATATGGTTGAAAGGGCTTGCTATAAAGGGCTGGTAATCCTAGCGCGGGAGCCGTGGTTAAACGCAAACATGAGGAAATCTGCAGATGCTGGAGTTTCAAGCAACAGACATAAAAGTTGCTGGTGAATGCAGAAGGCCAGGCAGCATCTCTAGGAAGAGGTACAGTTGACGTTTCGGGCTGAGACCCTTCGTCAGGACTAATTGAAGGAAGAGCTAGTAAGAGATTTGAAAGTGGGAGGGGGAGGGGGAAATCCAAAATGATAGGAGAAGACAGGAGGGAGAGGGATGGAGCCAAGAGCTGGATAGGTGATTGGCAAAAGGGATATGAGAGGATCATGGGAGAAAGAAAGGGGGAGGGGGAAGCCCAGAGGATGGGCAAGGAGTATAGTGAGAGGGACAGAGGGAGAAAAAGGAGAGAGAAAGAAAGAATATGTATATATCATAATAAATAAATAAATAAATAACGGATGGGGTACGACGGGGAGGTGGGGCATTAACCGAAGTTAGAGAAGTCAATGTTCATGCCATCAGGTTGGAGGCTACCCAGACGGAATACCTCTTCCTAGAGATGCTGCCGGGCCTGCTGCGTTCACCGGCAACTTTTATGTGTGTTTGCCGTGATTAAAGACTGCTTTAGCTCATAGAAGGCTTTCTCCCTTTCGGGTGTCCATTCCACGATGAGGGCTCCGTTTTCAACATAGCAGAACGCAATAATGCATTCCTCTCCCGGTATTCGGGAATCCACTGTCAGCAATAGCCTACCATGCCCCGGAAGGAAAGAATGTCATTTTTCGTTTGGGGACCTGGGACCTGCTTTATTGCTCTTATTCGATCCGACACCCTGTGCCCTTTTCTCGCCAAATGTTCAAGGAGTGTTAAAGAATCTGTCAGAAGCTATCAGATGTTGCTTGCATATTGAATCAGCGTGGAATACTCGGACAGCTAGCATTCGTCCAAATCATTTTTAACTGCTGCGGCATAAACTGCGGAGCTTTCGGTGTACCCCTGGGGCAGATACTAGCTATCCTTGTGCAAAGGTATGGAGAAAAATGCTGAGCACAGATCGACTACAGTAAAGGTACTAGCTCCTGCTGGTATAGAGGTAAGCATGATGTTGGTGTCCGGCCCCAGCGGAGCGATAGGGATGACTATCTTATTAATGGTTCTTAAGTCCTGCGCAAAACACCACCCATTTCTCCGGCCCGCTTTCGGAATAAGTAATATAGAGGTGTTACACGGGCTTTGTGTCTTCACCCGCAAACCCTTGCTGCAATAATGAGTCAATTACTGGAGCGATACCTTCTTCGGCGTCAGTATGCAGTACTGTTGAATACAGGGCAGCGACACATTCTTTTTCAGGGTAACTTTATGCTCCAGAGCTGTTCGGGCCTTTTCCACATGGTATTTATGTTGGGCCCATAGGTTCCCTGGTACCCGCGCTAAGGATCTAGGGAGATGTAGAGGGTCTTCTGCTGTTGGCTGTTTCTTTTCAACGTAAACACGAGGAATTCTGCAGATGCTGAAAAAAGCAAGTTGTTACCCAGCTCTCGGATTTTAACATAATCCTCCCCTCCTTTTCGTTAAAGAATTCTATTCGGGTTTCTTGTCCCAGTACTGGCAGAATTATAGTACAAATAGCCTTAGTTTCTTTCACTAATCGTTTTATCATCGTCCCATTATCTTGTGGTTTTACAGCCGCTGTCAAATGAGGCACTGAGGAGTCCCCTAGCCGGAATCTTTCTTCCTGATCTTCCGCTAAATCTACCAGGAGCCCTAATCCCTCGGGACCAAAATACACAAAGTGTTGCCTTCAGCTTTTCTTTACGTTTAAATAGGGGTGTACAGCTTGATTACAGTGGGAGTCCGTTTGCAAAGGGTAATAGGCCGTGCAGTGGAGCTGCTTCTTTTCTCGACTGCTATTACTCAAGTATTGCAGATTTTGTATGTAGACGTTGGCTCGTCCTATCAATGTGGACTTGCCAAGCAGTATAGTATACCTGAGATCCTTCTCTCTCCCATGAGGGTGTCAGGTGCCTGAACTTCTGGCGTGGGAGGTTGCAAGTGTCCTGGTTTCTCACAAACGACAAGGAGACGCAGAGAACTCGCCAAGACGTTTTAAACTTTAATTTGCAAATCAAAGGTGAGACAATCAGAAAGCTAGTAGCTGACTGCCCATCGAGGCATGTATACAACATTTTTATAGCAATTTCCTGTCTTAGCTACATTATCATATCCAGTCGGCCTGTGATTACAAATCATCAATATATCCGCTCTCGACTTTCCACTATTATTTCACTCCCCAACTTAATTATGTCCTAGTTTACATTTTAGGCCAGGTGTCCTCTCATTCCTAACCACAGTTATTTCTTAATTAGTCTTGTGTTGACATACTGCCCCATATTTCATCACCTTACTCGCCACTGTTATCTTTCTACTTGGTTTCCTTCTAGTTCTCTTCATGAATTAATAGTGATTAGGTCAAAAATCATGGCTACATAGTGAATACCTTCTATTCAGCTAGCAGTGGTTACATAGTAAATATAGAAAATACAATGTGTGCATTTGAGTAAATACTGAAATACTGTTGAGTAAATACTGTAATACATAGAAAATACAATGTATGCGTTTACATTTTCCAATACAAGGAGGGGTTGCGGGATGTCCCAAGGCAGTCGTCATTATTATTAAATGGTCTATTTCAGTATTGGATGTCAATGGAGCACTGGCCGGTACGGGGAATCGGGGATAAAGTCCCATGGCAGGATTCATTTCAGCCCCAGCCTTCTCTGTTTAAGGGTGCTTAATCTCCTCTTTCTTTGGAGGTTGGTGTCTTTTAGCCACCTCCTTCCATCGTTTAAAACATCTTAACACGTTATCAGCATCCCAATTTGGGTCTCCGTCCCCATTTCGGGTGGCGTCCTCCCAAGTGTTGAACTAGTCTCAAATTAAAACTTCCCCCAAACGGCCAATCCCCATGTGACCACTCATTCAAATCACTATTGAATGTTACTGCATAACGATCATCCCCGGTCTTTGATTACCATATCCGCCGGGGATCCAGGCGGGACTAAGGGGTCTCCTATTTGCTCCGGTGCCATTATATCTTTTTAATCTTCTTGGCGGTCTTTTTTCCGACCTGCAGTTGAGTGATCAAAGCCTTTGTCTTACCTCCGGAACTCTTCGGTTTGGCGCTAGCCAATCGACTACTGGCATTTCCCATTCTTCCTGTTTAGGATTTTAATTTCAGTTAAGACAGCACAAAGTTTCTTTAAACACACTCTGCACACAATGTGCGCTCACTGAATTTCCATCTACGAACCTCTTAATTTTTCCTGAACTACGCTTTTCTTTTCTTTTTTCCTTTTTTTCGTAGCCCTAACTTGTTTTCTTCTCGGGTCTTCTTCCAGCTTCAGCTGAGCAGGCGTCTTGGCTTACTCTGAGTCTCTGACTGGATGCTAGGCTACCGACTACCTACCCTTCTCCCAGGGAGGTCTCTGGCAACTACCCCCTTTCAGCGAGAGCAGTTCCATAATAATTCGGACGCCACCCCGCCCCCCCACCCCCATTTCAGCTAGGACAGTCCCATATTTAACTCGGCCCTCTTAGTTAGCCTTTCTTCGGATCTCGCTCAATGGAGATCCCAGCCTCGTCGCCAGATTCTGTTGTGGAAACAGAAACTAAGAATACCAGCAACACACATCAAAGTTGCTGGTGAACGCAGCAGTCCAGGCAGCATCTCTAGGAAGAGGTGCAGTCGACGTTTCAGGCCGAGACCCTTCGTCAGGACTAACTGAAACGTCGATTGTACCTCTTCCTAGAGATGCTGCCTGGCCTGCTGCGTTCACCAGCAACTTTGATGTGTGTTGCTTGAATTTCCAGCATCTGTAGAATTCCTCTTGTCTAAGAATACCAGAGTGCCTTTGAGTTTCCTTTTAAGAGTTTATAGAAACATGGAAAATAGGTGCAGGAGTAGGCCATTCGGCCCTTCGAGCCTGCACCGCCATTTATTATGATAATGGCTGATCATCCAACTCAGAACCCCGCCCCAGCCTTCCCTCCATACCCCCTGACCCCCATAGCCACAAGGGCCATATCTAACTCCCTCTTAAATATAGCCAATGAACTGGCCTCAACTGTTTCCTGTGGCAGAGAATTCCACAGATTCACCACTCTCTGTGTGAAGAAGTTTTTCCTAATCTCGGTCCTAAAAGGCTTCCCCTCTATCCTCAAACTGCGGCCCCTTGTTCTGGACTTCCCCAACATCGGGAACAATCTTCCTGCATCTAGCCTGTCCAATCCCTTTAGGATTTTATACGTTTCAATCAGATCCCCCCTCAATCTTCTAAATTCCAACGAGTACAAGCCCAGTTCATCCAGTCTTATGGAGAGTCTGCAGCAGTCTCCACCACCACCAGAACTCTGATTTTTAGGTTATACAGCAAGACAAACAACTTCACATAACTTTGTTTGGCATCCCATGGTCAGTATATGATCGATCACTTAAAAGACATGTCAATTATCCCTCAGTGCGAGTCTAACAGTTCTTCCTGCTTCTTGTTATCAGGACTCATAATTTACGCCCAGACCATCCTCCCTCCTGGTTCCAGGGGCCTAGTACCTTATTAATTGGAGTTCCTGGTACTGCGCTTATCATCCAGGGTTATTCTTGACATGCATCAGCAGTCTTAAGACCAGCTGTTCCAAAATTGCCTACAGCACAATACAACACAATACGTGTTCAGCCCACAAAGCTGTGCCGAACACGTCCTTACTTTAGAACTACCTAGGCTTACCCATAGCCCTCTATTTTTCTAAGCTCCATGTATCCATCCAGGAGTCTCTTAAAAGAACCTATCATTTCTGCCTCCACAGCCACCGCCAGCAGCCCACTTCACACACACACACCACTCTCTGCGTAAAAAACTTACCCTCTGTACCTGCTTCGAAGCACCTTAAAACTATGCCGTCACATGCCATTTCAGCCCTGGGAAAAAGCTTCTGACTATCCACACAATCAATGCCTCTCATCATCTTGTACACCTCTATCAGGTCACCTCTCATCCTCCGTCGCTCCAAGGAGAAAAGGCTGAGTTCACTCAACCTATTCTCATAAGGCATGCTCCCCAATCCAGGCAACATCCTTGTAAATCTCCTCTGCACCCTTTCTATGGTTTCCACATCCTTCCTATAGTGAGGTGACCAGAATTGAGTACAGTACTCCAAGTGAGGTCTGAGCAGTGTCCTGCAACATTACCTCTCAGCTCTTAAACTCAGTCCCACGATTGATGAAGGCCAACCTGTGTAACAGCTTTGAGTGTCCTATGGACTCGGACCCCAAGATCCCTCTGATCCTCCACACTGGCAAGAGTCTTGCCATTAATACTATATTCTGCCATCATATTTGACCTACCAAAACGAACCACATCACACTTATCTGAGTTGAACTCCATCTGCCACTTCTCAGCCCAGTTTTGCATCCTATCAATGTCCTGCTGTAACCTCTGACAGCCCTCCACACTATCCACAACACCCCCAACCTTTGTGCTTCAGCAAACTTACTAACCCATCTCTTCACTTTCTCATCCAGGTCATTTATAAAAATCACGAAGAGTAAGGGTCCCAGAACAGATCCCTGAGGCACATCACTGATGACCGACCTCCATGCAGAATATGACCGGTCTACAACCACTCTTTGCCTTCTGTGGGCAAGCCAGTCCTGGATCCGCAAAGCAATGTCCCCTTGGATCCCATGCCTCCTTACTTTCTCAATAAGCCTTGCATGGGGTACCTTAGCAAATGCCTTGCTAAAATCCGTATACACTATATCTCTCCCCTCATCAATGTGTTTAGTCACATACTCAAAAAATTCAATCAGGCTCGTAAGGCATGAACTGCCTTTGATAAAGCTATGCTGACTATTCCTAAATAGATTATGCCTCTCCAAATGTTCATAAATCCTGCCCCTCAGGATCTTCTCCATCAACTTAGCAACCATTGAAGTAAGACTCACCGCTCTATAATTTTCTGGGCTATCTCTACTCCCTTTCTTGAATAAGGAAACAACATCCGCAACCCTCCAATCCTTCAGAAACTCTCCTGTCCTCTGATGATCATTGCCAGATGCTCAGCAATCTCCTCCCTCACTTCCCACAGTAGCCTGGGGTACATCCCTTCCAGTCCCGGTGATTTATCCAACTTGATGCTTTCCAAAACCTGCAGCACATCCTTTTCCTTAATATCTACATACTCAAGCTTTTCAGTCCGCTGCAAGTCATCCCTACAATCATCAAGATCCTTTTCCATAGTGAATACTGAAGCAAAGTATTCATTAAGTACTTCTGCCATCTCCTCCAGTTCCATACACACTTATCCACTGTCACACTTGATTGGTCCTATTTTCTCTGTTAGGACACAGTTATCACAGTGAGAATTCTAACAGGGTCTGTGTTTTGTTAGGACACAATTATCACAGTGAGAATGGTAACAGGGTCTCTGTTGTGTGTGTGAGAGAGATGGGAATTTCGGGAGACCTCCAGCCTCTCAGATAACCACATCTGGACCAGATGCACCAAGCTGGAAGTCAACGATATTCAGCTCATACGGGAGACTGAGAGTGTGATAGATAGCAGCTGCAGGAAATAGTCACCCAAAGGATGCAGGAGGCAGATAACTGGATGACTGGAAGGAGAAGGGAGGAAAATGGCCAGCCAATGCAGAGTACCCATGTGGACAATTCCCTCAAAAATAAGTAGCCACTTTGGATATTGTTGAGGGGGATGACTACTGGGGGCAGACTCAGCAACCAGGCCTTTGGCACTGAGGCTCAGAAGAGAAGAGAGGTGAAGACGACTGCAGTATGACAGGAGATTCCATAGTCAGAGAAATAGGGACGAGATTCTGTGGACATGATAGAGACACCTGGATGGTATGTTGCCTCCAGAGTGCCATAATCAGGGATGTCTCAGAACAGGTCCATGGCATTCTAAAGAGGGAGGGTGAATAGCCTGAAGTTTTGGTACATATAGGCACCAATGACATAGGTAGAAAAGGTGAGGAGGTCCTGAAGAGCGATTTTAGGGAGCTAGGTTCAAAGCTGAAAAGTAGGAACTCTAGGGTAGTTATCTCTAGATTATTGCCTGTGCCATGTGTCAGTAAGGGTAAGAATGGGATGATTTGACAGATGAATATGTGGCTGTGGAGCAGGGGTTCAGATTTCTGGATCACTGGGGTGTCTTCTAGGTAAGGTACGGGTTACATCTGAACTCGAGGGGTCCAATACCCTCTTGAACAGCTCTAGCAAACCTGAAGAGGCTGTTCTTGACCTTACCTTTTATTGGCTCGGCGCTTACAGCAATCCACCCTCGTATCCAGGGTTAGTTGGACAATCATCGGAACTCCTCAGCCTCGTCTTCTCCTCTCTGAATTGTTCACTCCAGCTAGCATGGCTCCAACTCCTAGTGCCATCATGTTGGAGGCTACCTCAATAATACAAGGTATTACTCCTGCACCCTGAAAGTGGCCTCATCGTGACACAATAGGACACATGAAGTAGGTTAGGACTTTATTCATTAGAATGTAGAAGATTAAGGGGAGACTTGATAGAGGTATACAAAATTATGAGGTGTATAGATAGGGTAAATGCAAGCAGGCTTTTTCTACTGCGATTGGGGGCAACTACAACCAGAGGTCTCGGGTTAAGGGTGAAAGATATAAAGAGTTTAAGGGGAAACTTCTTAACTCAGAGGGCCATAAGAGTGTCAAACAAGCTGCCAGTGCAAGTGGTGCATGTGAGCTCGATTTCAACATCTAAGAGATTTTTATAGGTACATGGATGGTTGGGATATGGTCCTGGTGCAGGTCAATGGCAGTATAAATGGCTTGACATAAATGCTTTAGGCTGAAGGGCCTGTTTCTGTGCAGTAGTTTTCAATGACAATGTCTGACATGTCAGAATGGGAATCAGTTTATTTATTTATTTTGCTTCATGTAATTTCCATAGAAATGAATTTAATTCCATACTGGGTAGTGATTTGTGAATTCTGTAAGGGAAATTTCTTAGGGTTACTTTGGGAGGAAAAATCTAATGCTCAGAATTTTCAATTTACAAAGCTATTACTGAAAAACATTTTGGTAGTAGAATTAAATCGGAAAGGCTAGCTGAAACTTCATGGCAGTTTTCCTGAGTTGGAATTGCAACTAATCACTGAACAGGATTCATTAAAAAGGGTGAATCACAGTAATGCTTTCAGAGGAGCCTTTTTTTTTGCGAGGACCAGCATTTGGAATGGTTTTGACTCATCAGGTTTAGACAATGCAAGTTTCTCTTCTTCTTCATAAGTCTTCATTCTTCCTCTGTTCAGGCATAGTAGTGCAGTGCAAACAGCTCAGGGGCAGTGTTTTGATGTGTGTATGAAATGTGTGATAACCACACTTGCAGCAGATGCAGAGCTGCAGCTCCTCAGAGAACATTAAGGAACTCGAGCCGCAACTCTATGATTTTCAGCTCATACAGGAGAATGAAGAGGTGATAGAGGAACCATAGGGAGTTAGTCACCCCTAGGTTTCAAGGGCATGTAACTGGGTGATTGTGCAGGCGTGTGACATCGGGGAGTGAAGCGCGGAAGATTTAAAAGGACAAATCCTGATTCGGGTTTAATTCAGAGAAGGAAGTCTGAGAATCGGAGCAGGAGTGTGGAAGAAGCCTTTTTTGAATTTTTCGTTTTTTTTCTTTGGCGTTCAGAGAAGCGGGACTGTGCAGGCATGCGACTTCAGGGAGTGAAGCGCGGAAGATTTAAAAGGAACACAGCCTTATACAGTCGCTTTGCGGGCAGCGGAGTGAGCCAGGAGCAGAGTGAAGGCTTAAGGGCTTTGGCTCAACAGGCTTAGGCGGAAATGGGCAAGGCGAGGAAGGTTTGGTATTTATTTTTTGTTGTTATTTGGGGGGGGGGGGGAGTATGAGTGTGAGGGCAGCTTGTTCTCAGTGCGGGATGTGGGAGGTCGTGGAGTCTCCCAGCCTCCCGGATGTCCACATCTGCGCCAGGTGCGTCGAGATGCAGCTCGATGACATTCGTCTTGTCAAGGAGAGTGAGGAGTTGATAGGAGTTACAGACAGGTGGTCACACTGGGGCCATGGGAGGCAGACATGTGGGTCACGGTTAGGAGGGGGAATAGGAAGAATCAGGTAATAGAGAGTACCCCTGTGGCTGGTGCCCCTTGCCAAAAGTACTCCTGTTTGAGTACTGTTGCGGGGGCGGCGGGAAGAAACAGCATACCTGAGGGAAGCAACAATGGCTGAGCCTCCGGCACAGAGTCTGACCCTGTAGCTAAGAAGGGTAGGGAAAGGAAGAGGAGGGCAGTAGCAATAGGGGACTCGATAGTTAGGGGGTCAGATAGTTAGGGGGTCATTCTGTGGATGCAGTCCGGAGACCCGGATGGTAGTTTGCCTCCCTGGTGCCAGGGTCCGGGATGTTTCTGATCGCGTCCAAGAGATCCTGAAGTGGGAGGGAGAGGAGCCAGAGGTCGTGGTACATATAGGTATCAATGACATAGGTAGGAAAAGGGGAGAGGTCCTGAAAGAAGAATATAGGGAGTTAGGAAGGGAGTTAAGAAAAAGGACCGCAAAGGTAGTAATCTCAGGATTACTGCCCGTGCAACGCAACAGTGAGAATAGGAATGGAATGAGGTGGAGGATAAATGCGTGACTGAGGGATTGGAGCAGGGAGCAAGGAGCAGGGACTCAAGTTTTTGGATCTTTGGGTCCTCTTTTGGCGCAGGCGTGACCTGTACAAAAAGGACGGGTTACATTTGATTCCTAGGGGGACCAATATCCTGGTGGGTAGATTTGCGGGGGCTACTGAAGAGACTTTAAACTAGAACAGTTGGGGGAGGGAATCAAATTAAAGGGACTAGGAGAGAGGAGGTTAGTTCACAAGTAGAGAAAGCAGGTAGACAGTGTGTGAGGGAGGATAGGCAGGGGACAGAGATCAGGAGCACTCAGACCAAAGATGTAGGGGACAAGGAAGAAAAAGATAGCAAAGTTGTCTGCTCCATTAAGGATAAACAGAGAGTAGGAGGTGAAGAGTTTCTTAAATGCATCTATTTTAATGCTGGGAACATTGTAAGAAAGGTGGATGAGCTTAGAGCATGGATTGATACTTGGAAATATGATGTTGTAGCTATTAGTGAAACGTGGTTGCAGGAGGGGTGTGATTGGCAACTAAATATTCCAGGATTTCGTTGCTTCAGGTGTGATAGAATAGGACGGGCAAGAGGTGGAGGTGTTGCATTGCTTGTCAGAGAAAAAATAACAGCGGTGCTATGGCAGGATAGATTAATTAGTGGACTCGTCTAGGGAGGCTATTTGGGTGGAATTGAGGAATAAGAAAGGTGTTGTGACGCTTATAGGGGTACATTATAGACCACCTAATGGGGACCAAGAACTGGAGGAGCAAATTTGTAAGGATATAGCAGATATTTGTAGTAAGCACAAGGTTGTGATTGTTGGAGATTTTAATTTTCCACATGTAGACTGGGAAGCCCATTCTGTAAAAGGACTGGATGGTTTAGAGTTTGTCAAATGTGTGCAAGATAGTTTTGTGGAGCAATACATAGAGGTACCAACTAGAGAAGGGGCAGTGTTGGATTTCCTGTTAAGGAATGAGATAGAGCAGGTGACGGAGGTATGTGCTGGGGAGCACTTCGGGTCCAGTGATCACAATATCATTAGTTTCAATATAATTATGGAGAAGGATAGGACTGGGCCTAGGATTGAGACTTTTGATTGGAGAAAGGCTAACTTTGAGGAGATGCGAAAGGATTTAGAAGGAGTGGATTGGGATAATTTGTTTTATGGGAAGGATGTAACAGAGAAAAGGAGGTCATTTAAAGGTGAAATTTTGAGGGTGCAGGATCTTTATGTTCCTGTTAGGTTGAAAGGAAAGGTTAAAAGTTTGAGAGGGCCATGGCTTTCAAGGGATATTGGAAACTTGGTTCGGAAAAAGAGGGGGATCTTCAATAAATATAGGCAGCTTGGAATTAATGAGGTGCTCAAGGAATATAAAGAATGTAAAATGAATCTTAAGAAAGAAATTAGAAAAGCTAAATAAGATACGAGGCTGCTTTGGCAAGTAAGGTGAAAATAAATCCAAAGGGTTTCTACAGTTATGTTAATAGCAAAAGGATAGTGAGGGATAAAATCGGTCCCTTAAAGAATCAGAGTGGAGGGCTATGTGCGGAGCCAAAAGAGATGGGGGAGATTTTGAACAATTTCTTTTCTTCGGTATTCACTAAGGAGAAGGATATTAAATTGTGTAAGGTAAAGGAAACAAGAAGGGTAGTTATGGAAAGTATGACGATTAAAAAAGAGGAAGTACTGGCGCGTTTAAGGAATATAAAAGTGGATAAGTCTCTGGGTCTGGATAAGATATTCCCTAGGACCTTGAGGGAAGTTAGTGTGGAAATAGCAGGGGCTCTGACAGAAATATTTCAAATGTCATTAGAAACAGGGATGGTG
Source organism: Mobula birostris (assembly GCF_030028105.1). NCBI lineage: Eukaryota > Metazoa > Chordata > Chondrichthyes > Myliobatiformes > Myliobatidae > Mobula > Mobula birostris. Next base: position 10,923,979 of record NC_092393.1, on the reverse strand, counting down.
CCGGAGGATTGGCGTATTGCCCATGTAGTTCCATTGTTTAAAAAGGGTTCTAAGAGTAAACCTAGCAATTATTGGCCTGTGAGTTTGACGTCAGTGGTGGGTAAATTGATGGAAAGTATTCTTAGAGGTGGTATATATAATTATCTGGATAGACAGGGTCTGATTATGAACAGTCAACATGGAATTATGCATGGAAGGTCATGTTTGACAAATCTTATTGAATTTTTTGATGAGGTTACTAAGAAAGTTGATGAGGGTAAAGCGGTGGATGATGTCTATATGGACTGATTCAGTAAGGCCTTTGACAAGGTTCCACACTGAAGGTTAGTTAGGAAGGTTCAATCATTAGGCATTAATATCGAAGTAGTAAAATGGATTCAGCAGTGGCTGAATGGGAGATGCCAGAGAGTAGCGGTGGATAACTGTGCGTCAGATTGGAGGACGGTGTGTAGTGGTGTGCCTCAGGGATCTGTACTGGGTCCAATGTTGTTTATCGTATATATTAATGATCTGGATGATGGGGTGGTAAATTAAATTAGTAAGTATGCAGATGATGCTAAGATAGGTGGAGTTGTGGACAATGAAGTAGGTTTTCAAAGCTTGCAGAGAGGTTTGGGCCAGTTGGAAGAGTGGGCTGAAAGATGGCAGATGGAGTTTAATGCTCAAAAATGTGAGGTGCTACATTTTGGTAGGACTAATCAAAATAGGGATTGCTGTAGAACAGAGAGATCTAGGAATAATAGTGCATAGTTCCCTGAGGGTGGAATCTCATGTGGATAGGGTGATGAAGAAAGCTTTTGGTATGCTGGCCTTTATAAATCAGAGCATTGAGTATAGGAGTTGGGATGTAATGTTGAAATTGTATAAGGCATTGGTAAGGCCAAGTTTGGAGTAATGTGTACAGTTCTGGTCACCAAATTATAAGAAAGATGTCAATAAAACTGAGAGTGTACAGAGGAGGTTTACTAAAATGTTGCCTGGGTTTCATCTCCTAAGTTACAGAGAAAGGTTGAACAAGTTAGGTCTTCATTGTTTAGAGCGTAGAAGGTTGAGGGGGGACTTGATAGAGGTGTTTACAATTATGAGGGGGACTGCGAGAGTTGATGTGGATAGGCTTTTTCCATTGAGAATGGGAGAGATTCCAGAGACTTTTGAGACAACAGAGACTTTCGGAGAAGAGGAGTTCGGTGGGTAATACCGTTCCGGCTGACCGGAAGTGCACCGACAGCGGTAAGCATGAAGGATTGGGGTGCTTACTGATTTGGCTAACAACGGATGGTGCAATCCGGGGTATATTACGATCGAGGAACGTGTTTGCAGACTGGATATTGAACTTTTTACTGTTGGACTTTGGCCACATTCCACCGTGATACAACACTTGGCGGCACGGGAGATCGTTCCTGCCTGTGGCCATCGAACGTGCAGCTCCTCCTGTGGAGGGTCAGACACCCTGAGCCAATAGACTGGTCCTGGACTTATTTTCCATCTGGCATAGTTTTGCATTTTGTTGCTTGACTGTTGGGGTTTTTTTGTATTGCTATACTTAACACTCTTTTCTTGGTTGGTGCGGCTGTAACGAAACCAAATTTCCCTTGGGATTAATAAAGTATATATATCTATCTATCTATCTAAAAGTTTAGGGGTAACATGAGGGGGAACTTCTTTACTCAGAGAGAGGTAGCTGTGTGGAACGAGCTTCCAGCCGAAGTGGTTGAGGCAGGTTCGATGTTGTTGTTTAAAGTTAAATTGGATAGATATATGGACAGGAAGGGAATGGAGGGTTATTGGCTGAGTGCAGGCCGGTGAGACTAGGTGAGAGTAAGAGTTCGGCATGGACTAGAAAGGCCAAGAAGGTCTGTTTCCATGCTGTAATTGTTATATGGTTATACGGTTAAGAGAAATGGGTAGCCAGAACACAGTACTCCTGTGGCCATTCCCCTCAATAATAAGTATACCACTTTGGATACCTACTGGGAGGGAGCTGCAGTGACCAGATATCTGGCACTGTGATTCAGAAGAGAAGAAATGTGAAGAGGAACAGAGATTCTGTTAGAGACACCCAGGTGGGGGTATGTTGCCTCCCAAGTGCCAGGGTCAAGGATGTCTCAGATTGGCTCCAAGGCATTCTAAAAGGGGAGGGTGAACAACTAGAAGTTTTGGTACATATTGACACCAATGACATGGTAGGAAAGGTGAGGAGGTCCTGAAGAGAGATTTTGGAGAGCTAGGCAGAAAGATGAAAAACAGGACCTCCAGCATATTAATCTCTGTACTACTGCCCATAGAACATAAAATAGTACAGCACACAGGCGTTTCAGCCCACAATGTTGTGCTGACCCTCAAACCTTGCCTCCCATATAACCCCACACCTTTAATTCCTCCATATACCTGTCTAGTAGTCTCTTAAATTTCTCTAGTGTGTCTGGCTCCACTGCTGATGCAGGCAGTACATTCCACGCACCAAGTAAAGAACCTTCCTCTAATATCCCCCTTGAACTTCCCACCTCTTACCTTAAAGCCATGTCCTCTTGTATTGAGCAGTGGTGCCCTGAGGAAGAGACGCTGGCTATCCACTCTATCTATTCCTCTTAATATCTTGTATACCTCTATCATGTCTCCTCTCATCCTCATTCTCTCCAAAGAGTAAAGCCCTAGCTCCCTTAATCTCTGATCATAATGCATACTTTCTAAACCAGGCAGCATTCTGGTAAATCTCCTCTGCACCCTTTCCAATGCTTCCACATCCTTCCTATAGTGAGGTGACCAGAACTGGACACAGTACTCCAAGTGTGGCCTAACCAGAGTTTTATAGAGCTGCATCACTACCTCGCTACTCTTAAACTCTGTCCCTTGATTTATGAAAGCTAACACCCCATAAGCTTTCTTAACTACCCAGATCCCTCTGCTCCTCCACACTACCAAGTATCCTGCCATTTACATTCTACTCTGCCTTGGAGTTTGTCCTGCCAAAGTGTACCACCTCACACTTCTCCGGGTTGAACTCTATCTGCCACTTCTCAGCCCACTTCATCCTATCAATGTCTCTCTGCAATCTTTGACAATCCTCCACACGATCTACAACACCACCAACCTTTGTGTCGTCTGAAAACTTGCCAACCCATCCTTCTACCCCCACATTCAGGTTGTTAATAAAAATCATGAAAAGTAGAAGACCCAGAACCGATCCTTGTGGGACACCACTAGTCACCACCCTCTAATCTGAATGTACTCCCTCCACCACGACCCTCCGCCTTCTGCAGGCAATCCAATTCTGAATCTACCTTGCCAAATTTCCTTGGATATAATGCCATCTGACTTTCTGAATAAGCCTAGCGTGTGGAACCTTGTCAAATGCCTTACTAAAATCCATATAGATCACATCCAGTGCACTACCCTCATCTATATGCCTGGTCACCTCCTCAAAGAACTCTATCAGGCTTGTTAGACACAATCTGCCCTTCAGAAAGCCATGCTGACAGTCCCCGATCAGACCATGATTCTCTAAATGCTGTAGATCCTATCTCTAAGAATCTTTTCCAACAGGTTTCCCACCACAGACGCAAGACTCACTGGTCTATAATTACCCGGACTATCCCTACTACCTTTTTTGAACAAGGGGACATTCACCTCCCTCCAATCCTCCAGTACTATTCCCGTAGACAATGAGGACATAAAGATCCTAGCCAGAGGCTCTGCAATCTCTTTCCTCGCCTCCTGGAGCAGCCTGGGGAATATTCCGTCAGGCCCTGGGGACTTATCTGTCCTATTGTATTTTAACAACTCCAACACATCCTCTCCCTTAATATCAACCTCCTTCAACATCATCAAGTTCCCTCTCATTGGTGAATACTGTTGCATACTTCATGGATATGCTGTGACTGTCTTATGAGGATGATGTAATGGTCTTGCGGAGGTCATATGATGTAATTTTCCTGCCGATGTGAGGTCATGTGATGACCTGTTCTCACCAGGTATATAAGTGTAGAACCCTGGTGACGCAGTTAGTTTTCAGTTAGATCGTCAGTCAGATACTGCGCTATGCTGCTTATTAATCTCATGATGCAGTTTAATTTTAAAATGGAGATTTACTGTCTATTGTAAAGTACAGAAGTGTTGGGCCTGCAGTTTCACCAATAGCTGCCAGATTTGTTGATGTACCTTTTCAGTAATATTGGAGAGTGACAACGGGAACCTGAAGGAGTCATTCGGTGGTTTTGGAAAGGATCAACCATTACTGAATTTGTTCAACTAAGAGTGATCTGCATGAGATAACCTCTGCTAAAAGCAGCAGAAAAGGTTGTGCAGTATCTAGTCTATTCCACAGAGAAAAAAAGATCAGTGCCTTTAAACCGTTTTATTTCCGTCATTGTGAATCCTGCGGACAAGGCAGGTTTCAGCTGGAATCGACAGTAACGTCGTGTCTTCGAGGAATTCTTTACCTCAGGAAAGTCTCTCCTAATTGACTGTATAAATCTTTTGGCCTTTCAAATTTACCATTCGAAGAATTTACCCCTTTAAGTCTGTTTTCGCATTTACCGCTTTAAGAACTAGTACTGAGTTTAGCGGTTTGTTAAATGGCCACATAGCAGTCTACTTCTGGTTAAGGATTTTCACTTTTTTTAATATTGAGCAGAGTTTAATAAATGTCTGTTTGTTTATATAAAAACCTGACTCAATTCTATATTCATTGTTGCTGGTCACGTGACAATACTGAAGCGAAGTATGCATTGCCACATGCCAGTGAGGGTAAGAATGGGACAATTTGGCAGATGAATGCATGGCTGAGGAACTGGTGCAGGGGGAGGGGTTCAGATTTATGGATCATTGGGATCTCTTCTGGGGGAGACACAATCTGTGCAAAAGGGACAAATTACACCTGAATCCCATGTGTGGGGGGTGCAATATTCCTGTGGGTAGGTTTGCCAGAGCTGTTTGGGGGAGTTTAAACTAATTTGGCAGGGAGATGGGAATTTGAGTGAGTGCTGAGGATGAGGGAGTTGATTTACAAACAGAGGCAGTGTGTAGCGAGGGCAGAGTTGCAGTCAACATGATGAGATGCAATGTAAGCTGAGACGAAATCGAAAAGGGTGAATACAGGACTGAAGGTGTTATATTTGAGTGCATGCAGTACATGGAATAAGGTAGATGAACTTGTAGCAGAGGTGCAGAATTCAGAGTCATCACTGAATCATGGCTGAAAGATTATAACCGGGAACTTAACATCCAAGCATACACAGTGTTGAAAGGTCAGACAGGTAGGCAGCAGAGGTTGCATGGGTCTGTTGATAAAAAATGAAATGAAATATGACATAGGGTTGAAAGGTGTTGAGTCGTTGTGGGTAGAGCTAAGGAACTGCAAGGGTAAAAAGACCCTGATGGGAGTTATATACAGACCCCTCCCCAAAGTACTAAAAATGTGGTCTACAAATTACAAGGGGAGATAGAAAATGCATGCCAAAAGGGCAATGTTACAATAGTCATGGGGGATTTCAATATGTAGGTAGATTCAGAAAATAAGGTTGGTGCTAGATCCTAAGAGGGGGAATTCCTAGAATGCCTACGAGATGGCTCTTTAGAGCAGCTCATGGCTGAGCCCACTAGGTGATCAGTTATTCTGGATTAGGTGTTACATAATCAACCGGAATTGATTAGAGAGCCATAGGTACATTTAATGTCAAAGAAATGTGTACAATACACATCTTGAAATTCTTTTTCTTCGCAAACATCCATGAAAACACAGGAGTGTCCCAAAGCATGAGTAACAGTTGAAACGTTAGAACCCCAAAGACCCTCCCCCCACCAGCTGGCCCTCCCACACACAAGCAAAGCAATGCCCCCCCCACACACTCACCAGCAAAAAAGCATCCGTGCACTCAAGCATCAGTAAAGTCACAGACTTGCAGTACTCCTAAAAATACTCATTCACCTGGTGATTCAACATATCACAGGCTCTCTTGCTCCCTAATAAGGGAAAAACAGGTGTCCTGTTTCACAGCGAGAGGGGAGAGGGGAGACATAACAAACAACTTACTGATTTACAATGTCAAAAGTCTGTTGCATCGCTTTTAATAAGCTCTGTGCCCAGAGAGTCGGCGCCATAAAGGCGCAGTTCTCGGAACACACAAGTCCAGGCAGCTAACCCGATGCTCTCAATGTTCTGTGTTCTCCCATGACACTTCAGTCAGGGGCACCAGCCTAGAATCGGCGCGTCTCCAGAGCCAAGAAAATCTGGAACCCTGAAGGCACGGTTGCTGCATCCTAGGGATATCAAAAAGCGGCTGGTTGTGAGGCCCTGAGAGCGGGTCCCATTCCTGTAAAGAACCGAAGTCAGAGTGCAACTCCAGGTCGGGGTCTTCAAAAGAACCTTGACAAGGAAGAAAGAGGTATCAAAGACGTAGAGTTGTCCCCAAAGATGCAAGCAAAGAAATCACCGCTTAGTGCCATCTTGACTTTGCTCCACCTCTCCACTAGGAGAGTAAAGGAACTCTGAGGGACAAGTGACCATAAAATGATGGAATTCATCCTGCAATTTGAGAAGGAAAGGCTAAAGTCCGATGTATCAGTGTTGCAGTTGAGTAAAGGGTGTTACAGAGCATGACAGCTGGCCAAAATTGATCAGAAAAGAACACTGGCAGGGGTGGACAGCAAAGCAGCAATGACTAGAATTTCTAGGAGCAATCTGGAAGGTGCAGGATAGATACACCCTAAAGAGGAAGTAGTATTCTAAGAGCAGGCCAACAAGAGGAGTCAAAGCCACCAGTAAAGTGAAAGCGAGGGCATATAATAGAGCAAAAATTTGTGGAAAGTTAGAGGAATGGGAAACTTTAAAAAAAACACCAGAGGGCAACTATAGAAGTCATAAAATAGGAAAAGATGGAATAAGAGAGTACACTTGCCAATAATATTAAAAAGGATATCAGAAGTTTCTTCAGATACATAAAAAGTAAAAGAAGGACAAGAGTAGATATTGGACAATTGGGAAATGATGCTGGAAAGATAGTAACGGCTGACAAAACTCAAGAAATATTTTGCGACAGTCTTCACTCTGGAAGACACTAGCAGTATCAGGGTGTCAGGGAGCAGAATTGTGTGAAGTTGCCATTACCAGGGAGAAGGTGTTTGAGAAACTGAAAGAAGTGTCTGAAGAGATTGTGGAGGAATTACTAATGATCTTTCAAGAATCAATTGATTCATGGGATGGTTCTGGAGTAATGGAAAATTGCAAATGTCATTCCACTCTTCAAGAAGGGAGGTAGGAAGGAAGGAAATTATAGGCCAGTCAGTCTGACCTCACCGGTCAGGAAGATGTTGGAGTCAATTGTTAAGGATGCAGTTTCAGGATACTTAGAGGTACATGATAAAATAGACTCTAGTCAGCAGGGCTTCCTCAAGAGAAAATCTTGCTTGACAAAATCTTGGAATTCTTTGAAGAAATAACAAGCAGGATAGACAAAGGAAAATTGGTGGATGTTACGTACTTGGATTTTCAGAAGGCCTTTGACAAGGTGCCACACATGAGGCTGCTGACTATGGGCTCTTACTTGTTATTACAAGAAAGATACCAGCACGGATAGAGCATTGGCTGGTAGGCAGGAGGCAGAGTGGGAATAAAGGGAGCCTTTTCTGGTTGGCTGCCAATGACTAGTGGTGTTCCACAGGGTTCAGACCACTTTTTATATTATGTGTCAATGACTTGGATGATGGATTGATGGCTTTGTGGCCAAGTTTGCAGATGATATGAAGATAGTGGGAGGGGCAAGTAGTTTTGAGAAAGTAGAAAGGCCACAGAAGGACTTGGATTAGGAGAATGTACAAAGAAGTGGTAGATGGAATACAGTGCTGGGAAATGTACTTCAGGAGTAGAAATAGAAGGGTAGACTATTTTCTAAATGGAAAGAAAATTTAAAAAAAATTGAGGCAAGGGGACGTGGGGGTTCTCATGCAGGATTCCCTAGAGGTTAATTTGAAGGCCGAGTCAGCATGAGGAAGGCAAATGCAATGATACCATTCATTTCAAGAGGACCAGAATATAAAAGCAAGCATGTGATGTGGAGGCTTTATAAAGCACTGGTGAGGCCTTAATTGGAGTATTGAGAGCAGTCTTGGGCCCCGATCTAAGAAATGATGTGCTGACATTGGAGAGGGTTCAAAGGAGGTTCACAAAAATGATTCTGGGATTGAAAGGCTTGTCATATGAGAAGCATTTGATATCTTTGGGCCTCTACTCACTGGAATTCAGAAAAATGAGGAATGACCTCATTGAAACCAATCAAATGTTGAAAGGCATCAATAGAGTGATGTGGAGAGGATGTTTCCTATAGCGGCAGAGTCTAAGACCGGAGGGCATCCTTTTATAACAGAGACGAGGAGGAATTTCTTTAGTCAGGATGTACTGAATCTGTGGAATTTGTTGCTACAGGGAGCTGTAGAGGCCAAGTGGTTGAGTATACACAAGGCAAAGGTTAATAGACCCTTGATTAGTCAGGGTAAAAAATGATCCAGGAAAAAGGGCACAAGGTTGGGTCTGAGGGAAAATAGATCAGCCATGATGAAATGGCGGAGCAGACTCGATGGGCAAAATAGTCTAATTCTGCTCCTATATCTTACGGTATCATGGAAATGCATTATTGATATTCCGATAGTATATTCCAATGTTAATAGAATTAGAGAAAATTTATACTCAATCGTCACTTTATTAGGTACACCTGCTCGTTAATGTAAATATCTAATCATGTGGCAGCAACTCAATGCACATAAGCATGCAGCTGTGGTCAAGAGGTTCAGTTATTCAGAAGAAACATCAGGATGAGGAAGAAATTTGATTTAAGTGACTTTGACTGTGGAATGGTTGATGCTACCAGATGGGCTGGTTTGAGTATCTCAGAAGCTGCTGATCTCTTGGGATTTTCGTGCACAAGAGTTCAGAGAATGGTGCGAAAAACAAAAGAAAGCCAGTGAGTGGCAGCTCTGTGGGCAAAATTGTCTAGGAAATTGAGAGGTTGGAAGAGAATGGCAGGCTGGTTCAAGCTGCCAGGAAGGTGACAGTAACTCAAATAACCACATATCAGAACAATGATGTGCAGAAGAGTATCTCTGAATGCACCACACATTGAACCTTGAAGTGGATGGGCTCAACCAGTACAAGACCATGAACGAACACTCAGTGGTCACTTTATTAGGTACAAGAGATATCTAGTAAAGTGGCCAGAGTGTATAAATCAAGGAATAACTAACCAGGAGACACCAATGCAGACCACTCGGCCACAACAATTTATCGTGCCTTCAATGTAATAAAATTGCCCCAAAGCACTTTGTTAGGGGAGATCCAACAGCAAGCACATGGAAATAATACCTTGGTCAATGACTGTTTTTCTTCAATGCACTGGTGGTGGGGAATGCTTGAGCCTAGTGTTTTGGCACTTGATGAGGGATGAAAATTGAGGATGCACAAGATGTCAGAATTGGTGAAGCACAGAGATTGGGAAAGATGGTAAAGGGATTTGAAAACAAGAAGTTTAAGACACATTGTTAGACTGCAGTCAAAGTCGTTCAGCAAGATAATGTTGATAGAAGCCCAAACTGGCATGTTTTATTAACAGTTGTACAGTATATTCAGGGATCCTTTGCCTGCAGGGAATAAACTGGCCACAGAGTACTGCATAAAAGGACCAGTCTTGTATTGTAGTGGGTTTCAAGATTTATGATCAAGTGATCAAACTAATAATCTCAAAACCTTTCGGCCAAAGCATTCTAAAGTTCAATAGGGTGGGAAGATACAGACTTGCATACCTAAGTGTGGCAGAGTCAATCTGTCTCACATTGACCATATCAGCAACACCAGAAGTTATAGGTGTGTACAAATCACTCTCAACTTCGAGCGACTGCTTGCACAGCCCAATAAATCACATCAAGATGTATTAGTCAGCAAGAGACCAAAACACTACAAAACACTATTTATTCTCATTGTAATTTGCTTTACAGGTTTCCATTGTAAAAATTAAAACAGTGCAACATTATTAAATATCTCTAACATTTACACAATGTACATCATTTATAAAATGCCACCGAAACATAATCGTCTGTGGCATTAAAGGCTCTCGGCCACCAGTCATTACCAACAAGCCCCCATTACAATAAAACTGACAATTTCAACCACATGTGCAAGTGTAACTTAATGTGGGCCACAAATCCCAAAGCTATTGGATTTAATATGGCAGCATGCTGATTGGCAATACAAAGATTTACTTTGGATATCTAGGAAGGAAAATAATGGGAGATTATAGACTACCTTTCTTAACAAAGCAATACAGTACTGAAAAGGAAAGTTCATCTTAATTACATCAGGAAGGCAGTTTAAAGCTTCAACTCTGAGTCACAAAAATAAGTGGTTATGAGTTTGGCCCTCTAGGATTTATAAAAGGGGGAGTAGTGAAAGTGCACAGGTTTTTGGTGGAAGGGCAGATCAAATATGCAAAGTGGCATTACATGAGAATACAAGAAATAGGAGCAGGAGTGGGCCATTTGGCCTATCAAGCCTACCTCATCACTGTTTGCAGAACAGGCCCTTCTGGCCCAACAAGCCATACCACCCAGCAACCCACCTATTTAACCCTAGCCTAATCACAGGACAATTTACAATGATTAATCAGCATACATCTTTGGAATGTGGAAGGAAACTGGAGCACCCAGAGGAAATCCATGCATTCACGGGGAGGATTACAAACTCCTTACAGAAAATGTAGGAACTGAATTGCGAACTTTGATGTCCCAAACTGTAATAGCATCGTGCCAAATGGACAGGCTATGGACTCAGATTAATTTACCTCCTTTTTCCCCACAACCCTCAATTCCCCTGCTATGCAAAAAAAAATCTAACAGTGTCAAATATATTTAATGAGGTAGCCTTTACTTCTTCCCTGGGAAGAGAATTTTCAGATTCACTATTCTCTGGGGAAAAGCAGTTTCTCCTCATTTCCGTCCCACATAGGCTTAAATCCCTCATCTCCACGACCAACCTGGTTATAGAGTAAAACTCTGGCACCACCAAAGTGGCAAAGATGCGGAATTATCAGATTTCCCAGACCACTGGTTGTTACTATTAATACAACACAATTTCAATTGCTTCGTTAAGATATTTCACAGCAATTTAATTTCTTGTGAATATAGCAAACTTAAAGGAGTACAGGGCTACAGGGCTGTGATGAATTCAAAGGGAGCAGGGGAAACAGAGGCCCAGGCTGCTAAAACATCACAATTTCCTAACAGAGTATGGATGAGCAGAGTTTTTTTTTACTGTAGCTTTCAGATCAGAGTTACTGATGGACAGTCCTTGCTACAAATCGAACCAGATGCCATTATTCAATAAACAATGTAAAAATCTTATCAACTCATCCCAATGTACTTTAAAATAAGTTTAAAAATTATGCATTCACAAGCATACTTGGTGTTCACATTTCCGAGGATCTCACCTGGTCCCTGAACTCCTCCATCCTGATCAAAAAGGTGCAACAGTGCCTTTATTTCCTGCAGAGCATCAAGAAAGCTCACCTCCGTCCCAGGATACTGACGGACTTTTACCGCTGTACCATTGAGAGCATACTCATCAACTGCATCTCAGTGTGGTACGGCAATTGTCCCGTATCGGACCACAAAGCACTCCAGCGTGTGGTGAAAACTGCCTAGCAGATTATCAGCACCCAATTGCCCACCATGGAGAACATCTACTATAAACGCTGCCTGGGCAGGGCAAAAAGCATTATCAAGGATGCATCTCACCCTAACCATGGACTTCTTTACCCTCCTCCCATCCGGTAGGCGCTACAGGAGCCTCTGCTCCTGCACCAGCAGGCACAGGAAGAGCTTCTTCCCTGAGGCTGTGACCCTGCTGAACCTCACATCACAGCGCTAAGCAGTATTGCACCGATATTGTACAATCTCAGTACTGTTTTATTTGTGTGCTGTAGCACTTTTTATTTGCAGTTATTTTGTAAATAACACTATTCTTTGCATTTCTGGTCAGATGCTAACTGCATTTCATTGGCTTTGTATCTGGACTCGGCACAATGACAGTAAAGTTGAATCTAATCTAATCTAATACAGTATTTACAAACTAATGGACAGATTACTATTGCACCAATATTTACTGCACTTTGTCTCATTCAGATCTAATGGTGGTCACTAATCAGATCACTGGAAGTTTTAACAATGCCCCTTTCAGCCTAAGAACTCTGGATCACCATGTCTGAGTGATCAACATTATGCAGTTAAATGCAGCCACAGTCATTCAAAACAGATCATTACGTACGCATGATAGGGCAGCGGGAAGCAGTGAGGAACTGAATTAACATTTGTGATAACCTGAAAAATGAGAATCATTAACTCATACACTGTTCACCACAGTTTCACTGAAAGGAACACCAGGATCAAGTCAGAGTTCTTTCAGCTGCTGACAATTTTAAATTTATGATTCTGCATTTCAGCACATGGAACAGCAGTAAATATTTAAGCTTTAAACAGGGGAACTGGTTTAAGACTTAACTAAGGCAAAAAAAATTCTTTTAAAATGACAAACTTTCAAACTATTTCCCAGCCTGCTTCTGTAATCAGAGGCCAGACCTCTAAAGAAATGCACAGGCTTCAAAGTAACAAGGCATAAGCAGTAATATTGCCTTATTTTGCTCTTCACTGTAACCAGGGATCTGAATTATCTCCATGGAAAAGCACTTGGAGATTACTGTTGGCACTTCACAAGACTACAAGAACAAGGGTGTGCAGGAGAGTGGTAGCCATTATCTTATGGAATGGTTGCACAGGTACGAGGGGCCAAATGGCCCAGTTCCATTTCTTCTCAGCTATTCAGTTTGGAACAGAGCACATTGCAATACCAACCTTGTGGGATGATTGGATGAAAATAGAGCTCTTCCTCAGCTGCACATCAGGAGTTTGCCTCAGCTTTGTCATGAAATGCAACTTTACAGTGGGGCAACATAGGACAAGGTTCTGGTGAATAGAGCTGTAAGAAACCTCTGATGCACTTTAACTGGATTAAGGACATGCCCAACCTGGAGTCAGGCTGTTGCTGAGTAATTGACCAACTACAGGTTGAACAGAAGTCTCTACCACAACCTCGAGTGAGTGACCAATGACACTGACTCACTTCCTTCCCAGTAGACAAGCCCTTGTTTTCTAGCATCAGCTCCCTCCTTTCTCCATCACTGCCCCCTCACAGAGGGGTAACTGAATGTTTGCACATCCTAATGGTCTGGGAACTGCACCACTGAAGCAGCTACAAGCTGTAGAACTTTCCTGCAAGGTGGTTTTGCCACCCTCTACAGGTTGGGGTGTATGGGGTGGTTGGGTCCTGACTAAATGTTAGGAAATGCTAATAGTGACTATATAGCTTCTACCACCCAAGACAACTCCACCGTCACATAGGACTTAGGTCCGGGTGCACCCTGCCTCGCTGAAGGAGCTCTGTCTATGGCGAGTGTTTGGCGCCAGGAAAATAACCAGACTAATGGTGGTGGTGTCACCTAAAATCACTGAAGTCTTCGGCAGCAGAGAGATGGATTCCAAGTTTTGGTGGAGGATTGTCTTTGTACAACAACAGCAAAGGTTGGGCGATGTCTAGTGTATGGTTCCCAATTGGGAACACCAGTAGAGGTCAAATGCTCTTGTTAGGTGACCACTGGGGCAACAGGAGGCAACGGCAAACCACTGTTGAAATTTCTGCCTAGTCAATTATGGAAAGAAACAAAAGAAGGAAACCAGACAACAGCGTGAATGGGGTTGATTCTAATCAACGGAACAACACCTCACTCGGTAGGGATAGTCATGTGCTGCAGGTGACACCAGACTGTCATCCAGAGACTGTAAGCAATAGGGAAAGGCTAAGGGGTAGCAACATGGAACATCCGTACACTTTATCAGAAAGGAAAGCTGGACAACACATTAAATGAAATGAAAAGGTTGGAAGTTGATATCTTAGGCCTGTCAGGAATTAGATGGACTGACAGTGGCAAATTCACTAAGAAAAGTTCTCTGATAATGTATTATGCTGTTGACCTCCAGGTGTATGGAGTTGGAATTATTTTAAACAAACAAGTATCAAAATGTCTTATGGGATATTGGGCGATATCCGACTGGCTGCTTTTAGTTAAATTAAGGGATAACCCCTTTAACATTAGCATAATCCAAGCCTATGCACCAACAAGTGATGCGGATGAAGAAGATATCAACAAGTTTTATGAAGATCTCGACAGTGCTTATGAGCAATGTAAATCTCAGGATATAAAACTAGTCATGGGAGATTTTAACTCCAAAGTTGGACAGGAAAGGGTTGTTAAGGGTTGATGGATTTGTGAAAGGAAAATCATGTCAGACGAATCTGATAGAATTTTTTGAGGATGTAACTAGTAGAGTGGATAGGGGAGAGCCAGTGGATGTGGTATATTTGGATTTTCAAAAGGCTTTTGACAAGGTCCCACACAGGAGATTAGTGTGCAAACTTAAAGCACATGGTATTGGGGGTAAGGTATTGATGTGGATAGAGAATTGGTTAGCAGACAGGAAGCAAAGAGTGGGAATAAACGGGACCTTTTCAGAATGGCAGGCAGTGACTAGTGGGGTACCGCAAGGCTCAGTGCTGGGACCCCAGTTGTTTACAATATATATTAATGACTTGGATGAGGGAATTAAATGCAACATCTCCAAGTTTGCGGATGACACGAAGCTGGGCGGCAGTGTTAGCTGTGAGGAGGATGCTAACAGGATGCAGGGTGACTTGGATAGGTTGGGTGAGTGGGAAAATTCATGGCAGATGCAATTTAATGTGGATAAATGAGAAGTTATCCACTTTGGTGGCAAAAATAGGAAGACAGATTATTATCTGAATGGTGGCCAATTAGGAAAAGGGGAGGTGCAACGAGACCTGGGTGTCATTATACACCAGTCATTGAAAGTGGGCATGCAGGTACAGCAGGCGGTGAAAAAGGTGAATGGTATGCTGGCATTTATAGCGAGACGATTCGAGTACAGGAGCAGGGAGGTACTACTGCAGTTGTACAAGGCCTTAGTGAGACCACACCTGGAGTATTGTGTGCAGTTTTGGTCCCCTAATCTGAGGAAAGACATCCTTGCCATAGAAAGAGTACAAAGAAGGTTCACCAGATTGATTCCTGGGATGGCAGAACTTTCATATGAAGAAAGACTGGATGAACTAGGCTTGTACTCATTGGAATTTAGAAGATTGAGGGGGGATCTGATTGAAATGTATAAAATCCTAAAGGGATTGGACAGGCTAGATGCAGGAAGATTGTTCCCGATGTTAGGGAAGTCCAGAACGAGGGGTCACAGTCTGAGGATAAAGGGAAAGCCTTTTAGGACTGAGATTAGGAAAAACTTCTTCACACAGAGAGTGGTGAATCTGTGGAATTCTCTGCCACAGGAAACAGTTGAGGCCGGTTCATTGGCTATATTTAAGAGGGAGTTAGATATGGCCCTTGTGGCTACAGGGATCAGGGGGTATTGAGGGAAGGCTGGTGCAGGGTTCTGAGTTGAATGATCAGACATGATCATAATAAATGGCGGTGCAGGCTCGAAGGGCCGAATGGCCTACTCCTGCACCTATTTTCTATGTTTCTATAACATCATAGGACCTTTTGGTTTGGGGGAGAAAAGTTAAAACGGAGGAAGGTTTACTGATTGGTGTGTCAGAAACAACCAAGTGATCACCAATACTTGGTATAAAAACCATTCACGTAGATTGTGTACTTGGATTAGCCCTGGAGACAGAACAAGGAATCAAACAGATTTCATTATCATCCATGAGCGCTTTAGAAATAATATCACAAATTCTAAAGCCTACCCTGGAGCAGACTGTGGTTCAGATCACCATAGCTACCATTAAAACAAAATTAAAGAAACTGAAATGTGGAAGGCAGAGAAAGAAGTATATGTTGGGAGAACTTAAAAATAATAGCATACTTAAGCAACAATTCAAAACAGCTTCCTAGAAGAACACTTCAAGGAAAATGAAACAACACCTATTTGGGACAGATTTAGATATGCTATATAGCAATCAGCAGAGGAGATAATTTCAGTACAAGAAATCCAACACACCATATATTGTGGATAACACAAGAAATTCTAGATCTGATGGAACAAAGGTGGTTAGTGAATAATGAAATGCAATACAGACAGCTAGACAGACAGACCAGACAATTGTGCACTATTGCAAAGGAAGAATGGCTGAATCAAAAATGCAATGAAGTAGAAGGCCATATTAACTACAGCAAAGAAATACACAAGAAAATTAAGGAAATTACTGGAATTAAGAAAACCTCCTCTACAGGATGCATAAGATCAGCTGATGGATCCATACTAACAGACCCAGATAAAGTATATGAGAGGTGGATTCAGTATATAGAGCAGCTTTTTGAAGATAATAGAGGGAAACCCCCAGATATTAAACACCCTAATTCTGGCCCACCTATTACCAGAGAAGAAATAACTAAAGCAATGAAAAGCGTGAAACATGGTAAAGCCACTGGACCTCATGGAATTTTAGTGGACATGATACAAGCCCTAGAAGATCTGGGCACAGATATTCTTTTTGAACTGTTTAATGGCATATACGAGGTTGGTGTATTGCCTGACGATCTCTTGAAATCAGTATTTATAACTCTGCCAAAAATTCCTGGAACTATTGACTGCGAAAATGATAGAACAATCAGTCTTATGAGTCACATAATTAAGAGTTTGTTAAGAATTGTTCCGAGACGAATTAAAAACAAGTTAAAGCCAGAAACTTCTAAACTGCAATATGGATTTATTGAGGACAGAGGAACTACGAAGACAATTTTCATACTATGAATGTTTTCAGAAAGGGCAATTGAATATCAAAATGATGTCTTTTTATGCTTTATTGATTTCACTAAAGCATTTGACAAAGTGCAACATGAAAAATTATTTCAAATTCTCGCTAAACATTGACGGAAGGGACCAACAACTGCTTCAAAATTTATATTGGAATCAAGCGGCGGTGGTAAAAATTGATGATAATATAAGCAGTTGGACTAAAATTCAAAGACGAGTTAGACACGGATGTGTTGCCTCACCGGAAATATTTAATATCTATAGTGAAATGATTCTCAGAGAAACAGAAGATCTAGACGGGATAAAAATTGGAGGTGTTAACATCAACAATACAAGATATGCAGATGATACCACCCGAAATAGCAAGTGCTGCAGAAGACCTACAAATCCTCCTAGACAAAGTAGTACAAACAAGTGCAGATTTTGGTCTAACCATCAACTGTAAAAAAAAATCAAATGTATGGTAATATCAAAACAGCAGGATACTCCCAACTGCCAATTGTACATCGGTAACCAAGATATTGAACAAAAGACCAGCTTTAATTACCTTGGTAGCTTTCTATCACAAGACGCTGCTAGAAGTAGAAATAAAAAGAATTGCTATTGCCAAAACCAACTTCCAAAAAATGAAACCCATTTTTACCAACAGACACATTTCTATGACAACAAGGCTTAGGCTACTAAAATGTTACATCTGGTCAATCTTGCTTCCAAAACATGGACTACGACACCACAGCTCCAAAGAAACTTAGAAGCAACAGAAATGTGGTTTCTTAGAAGAATGCCGAAAATATCATATAGAGATAGGGTAACTAATGAGACAGTACTCCAACGTGCCCACATAAAAAGATCTTTAGTGAGAACATTAAATGAGAGGAAACTTAAATTCCTGGGCCATGTCATCGGAAAGGGAGAAATAGAATGCCTTACATTACAAGGCCATATGCCTGGCAAATGCGGTAGAGGAAGGCAAAGAAGAAAATATATGGACACTGAAAGAACTAACAGATCTAAGAGTGAGAGATATCATTGACGCTGCGAGGCATCGTTCGATGTGGAGAGCCATGATCACCCAAGCATGTAACGTGCAAGGCACATGAAGAAGACAGGTTACACACAGTGGAGTTAGAAGCACTGAAAGGTTTGCTTTTTGGGTTAGAGTGATATCAGCATGAACCCTAAAATCCATCACATCCCTTGTGTTGTCAGAAGCCAAACTCAAAACTCCAAATTCTTTACAATTTTTACAAAGGCACGATGCATCTAGTAACCTTTCAGTGGTACCATCTGAAGCAGAGATATTAGAGCAAAATCTTCCTGCTTTTAGGAATTACAGGCTTCTTTGGTAAAGGTCCAAGTGCATGCTGTAAGCAATTATTCTTTCTTTTGCCAACTTATGTAGCTGCCACTGTCCCAGTGAATTAATAAACTGTTAGAGCACCAACTCTGAAGTCCTTTCAGCATGAAATCTACTGACTTTAAGATGGGGTCAAATTAAATCCAAAGGTTTGGTTAGTAAGAAGATAAACCCTTTATTTCCAAATTACTATGATGGTCTGTATCTTGCTGATAATGATTCTGCTCTAAGATGGTTTTTAAACAAACCCAAAAGGTGCTTGGCAAGATAGAAACCATACCTGTCAAGACCTCTGCTGCAGGACTCTCCAGAGAGCCCACTGTGTCAGCTCGGTCCTGCTGGCATTCCCCTGCACTTACACTAGGCATCCTGAGCTCCTAGGCTTGCATTTCACTTCAATAGAGACTGAAGGGGTCCTGGAAAGGAAAGGGAAGGGCAGCTTCATTTCTTATTAACGAGATTTTCAAGATTTTATGATTTTAAATCACCAATGACTTTTGGCTGGTTTAATTTTAAAGTTTTTTTCCCCTTCAGTTAAAACACTCATTTTAACAACGCAGCAAGACCCAGGGCAAAGTCTAGCTGACAGTGAAAGTTCAAGGGCAGAGTGAAAGTTTTGGCTCCTCTCAGGCCTGGTCACTAGAATCTGGGATGTTTCACTCCTGCAAGATAAGCTTTCTGAATCGGATTAGTTATGTTAGGGCAGCAGGTGGTGACTCAGGGCAGTGGACTTTACCTGCATATCCTGTCAGATGTCATTTTGGTGTGCAGTTCCCTGTGATTTGTTCCATGCAGGGCAGAATTCATCAATCAGTAAAGGCAACATCATTCAAGAGTCTCCTTGTGTCACATATTTGTGGCTGGGCAACTGGCCTGCAGGCACATAAGCACACTTTCTGCATACAATGTGGTGTAGAAACTGAAAGCTGTGCTACATGTTTATTTTGTTTTGAAGCCCTTAATTGCTCCAGCCAAACAGCTGCTTGCTGACCCTGACCCCTGCACACAGCTGTTTTCTAAATGCAAAACACCTGTAATCCGAGTGTCTTCAAAAGCTGCTCATTGCCTGACAACCAGTTACAGGGCAACAAAAGAATGTGACAACGAGTAATAACATAAGAAATGTATAGTCTCACAGGAATGACATATGGAATAGTCTCACAATCAAAGAATGTTGGGCTTCCCAGCTGAGAAATATTAAATGTAAGGTATACATTTACCAGTATGGCAATGCTCTTGGAAAGAGCTGTTGCGTATTCCCAAATATAAAGAATTTTCTACAATCACAGTGTTGCAAGAGAACTAATTTGGAATCTCTGAGAGTCTCGTGTGAGGACTTTCACAGCCATTGTGCAATACGCAATTCAAACAATTACTCCACTGTCTGTTCATTCTCCCATCTGGTAATGGTTCCGATTCCCACACCAAGCCTCACTGGAAACCAGACCACCTCCCTAAACTCACTGGAGTTTAGTGACTGTACCTTCTGGGGGGTAATGCACCGCACAAATCAGATGCTGGATGATGCCAATTTATGCCATTGTACTACTTTGTATGCTACATGTTACCAAGTGAGCAAGTCGTTAGCACCAGAGTAACAGGCCACATAGGTGAAGCAGTATGTGCAAAATTGTTTCAAGATTAGTAATCTTCATTAACGATTAGAATATATAACAACTCCTGCACTACATCAGTGAAAGGGTTGACTTGTCTCTGGAAAATATTAAAGACTCAACAGCTGCAAATAGGGTCATGCGCAAACTGGAATGGTGATGGTAAAATGCAAACATGATTGTAAAGCAGTGCACAGCTATTTCATGAGATGAAGGGCACTAAACAACATCAAACAAGCACACAAAGCCAATTATCCCTACAACACAAAAGGTCAAATAATTAGCAATTCAACATGAGCTAACCAAGATGCCAATTTATTTTGAAGAAACTAAACTGGAGGCTCCCCTGTGCCCTTAAAGACACAGCAATCCACCAATGCATGGCACATTGTTTTAAAATTCAGTAGCAACAAAAGCCCAATGTGCTGAGTCCTAATGAAATGACAACGCACTAAGGTAGAACTGATCATACACCAGGGTACGATATTTTCCTACCACACTGCACCAATACAGACAGCGTGACAGTAGATGGGTTCTGGGCAATTGCGATCACCAGCTAGTAGGAGGGATGCTTCAGTCTGGACTGTGATAAATCTCTGGGAGCAGGTGGCTTTTAAGTTGGGGTCTCCAATTTGAAATCTTGGGGTGTAATGGAGGGATGGACTGTGTTACGAGACTGACAGTGGTCAAGAGGAAAGTTGTTGGAGGAAATCCACAAAAGGCAAGCGATTCCAACCCAAATCATGTTCACAATGAGGAGCTAGGCCATGCTCAGAGGGTGGATACCTGGACGGGCCGAGAATTCCCAACAGCAGAGACACTGAAGAACCACAGTGATTTCTCTCAGTAATTACACTTAAAGAGGGTCACACAGGGGTGGTGTTATACTGTACACATCCGACAAAGAAGTGCATTGGCAGAAAAAAGTGGTTCATGACTATAAGTGCTCAGTCAAAACTCCAGAGTACAATTTAACCCAGAGATCATAATCACTTTTTGCGCCAGAGGAAGACATATCATTCTCCTCATTTGCACAGCTTAAAAAGACCATGTAACAATTTCCAAGGTGAACTCCAATTGCAAATGTGCATTGAAAACTAAACTTACTGAGGTGGAAAGGACAAGCATCGACTGGGGAGCAAGAAGGGGGGTTGAGTTCCTTCATCTGTAATTTAAACTACTCATTTAATGAACTAAAAGATGAATGCACTTCTATTATAGTTACTCTTTGCAATAACTTTTCAGAGTACCACTTTGCCTGAAACTTGTGGTGCAGTTCAGAGACAGAGCTGCTGTGACATTGTGATTCAAGCTCACCACACAGACTCAGTAAGCAGCTCACTTTGTATGATATCATGACATTCTGTGGCTCTATAATTGCAGAAATCTGGAACAGCTGAATACAAAGATGAGAAACTGCATCACTCTTTTGCTCTGTTCTGAATGGGTTTTGCAAGAGCAGCTGTCTGACCATTACTACTATTCACCTTTCACCTTCTGTACTATGCATGTGAAATGGGAGTGATATGAGCTCTAGTGAAAAGTCATCAACCTGAAATACAAACCTCCCCTCAGTTTCTGCTAGAGTATTTCCAGCATTATGTTTTTACTTTGATTCCCGGTAGCTGCAGTGATCTGTTTTTGGAATGATCCAGTCAAGATGAGCTATCAATTCCTTCACTAAAAAAAAATCGCACCAAATGAATCACTGATTTAAAACATTTAAGCCATCCCCTTACCTGGTCCAATATCGAGTTATATGGGTACAATGCACAATTCCTCTCAAATTAAATAAGATCAGCCTGGCACTGCATACACATGCACATAAGAACAAATACCCATTACTTTATTCATCTGGATGAGCATGGCTGGGCTTGACGAAACAAATTCTGATTCTGGTGGAGTCTCTGATCTAAAATCATAAAGCACCTCCCAACAGAGTGCAGAAGCAGTCCTGGTTGAGTGTAAAGGGGTTCCCTGCTGCCTACTGGTTACTGCACCAGGAGCTCACAAGTCCACGAGATAGATGGAATTTAAAACTGGGAGGCAGTGATAAAACTCTTACTTCCTATTTCACTCATAATGGTTAAGGGCTCCAATATACTGGGCATCATTACATTACTGAATGCTACCTGAAGGCCCTAAAACTGGAAAGGTGGGTAAACAGATCCTTTTGTGGGAAAACTACATAATTTGTTTGTGAAGCCACAACCAATGTATTTTGCTTTACTGAAGTGTCAGTTCCTCACCTCTGGGCACAGGCTGACAGATGTGCACAGTGAGAAACAGATGCAGTGTTGATGTTTTCTCCAATTACTGGAGACTGACTTTACATAGTGGACTTTTTCCACTTTAACTTGCATGAACGTGTACTTGCAGGTACCAGTTCCTGAAGTGCCATACTCCTATCTCCGTGCCCTGTGTTTGTCTTGAGGTATCTGGTAAACCTCCTCAACTGATGAGAGGCTGTCAAGTTCTAGTGCAGTTTTGAAGTCTTCATGCAGCAGTAACGTGGTGTTTGTGGGCCAGCTCCTTGACCCGATCTGCCTGAGGTCGGCTCAGAAGCTACCACTCCTCTGCGATTGACAGTTTAGCACATTAGCAATTATCCTAGTGTCAGAACGGAGAATTCATTCCAAGCTTGGTTTCAAACTGCAGCTTTTGCCTCTTCTGATAACGGTCTCGTACCCTTCAAGGAACAGGAGAGATATGCCCGTTAGGTAAACTTAAGTGCTGAATTAATGAAGTGTAGATTATCCCTAACGAATGCGAATAAATGTTTAGTTTTACGACACTCCTACAGGCTCACAGGCACTTTTGATTATGTAATTTTATTCACAGATCTTTTAAGCCAAGTTCAAATTCTCAAACTGAAGTAAAATCACATTAGTTATTACCTTTTCATTAATGTGTCCATCATAATTTCAACTATGTGTCTTCACATTTATAAATTTCATATCTGATCATTCTAAAGAAACAGTCAGTTAATGAGCACACAGAAAAGACTAAAGCATAACTCTGAGGACACCTCACTAGTCATTAAGGGATAAATTAACTGAAAGAAAGTGGCACCTGAACCACACAATACCTGGTAATAACTTCAATTTGCCTGCACTTCCAGACTCATCAATAATTACTTTATTCACCAAAATATACAAGCTAGCAAAAACTCAAGGGCAGCAAAACATATGCTTTTGAGTAGTGTGCTCCACCGTTCCAGCATGGCTGATTCATTATCCCTCTCAACCCCATTCTCTTGCCCTATCCCCATAATCTTTGACACCCTGACTAATCAAGAAACTAACAACCTTTGCTTTAAATATATTCAATGACTTGGCCTCCATAGCAGTGTGTGGCAATAAATACCAGATTCACTGTCCTATGTCTATAAAACTTCCCTCATCTCTGTTCTAAATGGACTCCCCTCTATTCTGAGGATCTCTTTCATTCTCAGAATCATTCTCATGAACTTTCTCTGGACCCTCTTCAATGTTGGCACATCTTTTCTTAGATAAGGGGCCAAAACTGCTCGCTATACTCCAAGTGCAGTCTGACCAATGCTTTTATAAAACCTCAGCATCACATCCTTCCTCTTACATTCTAGTCCTCTTGAAATGAATGCTTGCATTGTATTTGCCTTTCTTACCAATAATTCAACCTATAAGTTAACCTTTAGGGAACCCTGCACAAGGACTCCCAAGTCCTTTTGCACTTGTGACTTTTGAATTTTCTCCCCATTTAGAAAATAGTTTACAAAAATTCAAAGGGTGAAGTGAGAAGCAGAAGTAACGTTAGCAGCTCAAGTCACGATCATG
Organism: Mobula birostris; assembly: GCF_030028105.1. Lineage (NCBI taxonomy): Eukaryota > Metazoa > Chordata > Chondrichthyes > Myliobatiformes > Myliobatidae > Mobula > Mobula birostris. Next base: position 10,900,319 of record NC_092393.1, on the reverse strand, counting down.
AGTCTGCATTAACTTCCATGAGTCAGGAGGCCATCCGTAAACATTAGAGCATTCTGGAGCTGCAGAGCAAACCCAGGACACAGTAATAACCTGTGGATGAGGACCTATCCCAAAATATTGCAGCACTGTGATGCTGGGAATGGAAGCAAGAAAAATACTGCATCTTATACACTAAAAAATGGTGTGGGACTAATCCTCGACACTGCAACATTCCGTGGGTTGAGAGAAGACAGTGTAATGTTACCCTGTGTAACATTCTGTAATTAATCCAAGAGGCCTACAAGATCTATTTATATTGCGAACATATTTAACTTCTAAATAAGCTAACGATATTTTAGTTCATAAAAAAACTGCTTATACAAATACAGCATCAGCAAAAGATATCATGAATTAACCTGTCTTTAAATCATCACATCTTTAAGTTAAACTTTCCAGAAGCTCAAGTGGCAAAGAATGTTCTCAGTTTTTTGTGGAAAGGACACTGAGCTTGTTCATAGCCTACAGCTAAAGGCAATGGCTATTTATGATCCTTGTAAACCTATGTGCTTACCTTATTTCATGTAGTTTGACCAATTCATTGATAAACACCACTAGAATGACAGATAGGAAGCCAAGGAGCCAAGAGATCAATGGGATGTCATACAGGTCAAAGATCAATTGGGTATCCACATTTTTCCACAGCTTTAAATCCACCACCACCAGTACAATTTGGCTCACCAACCTAGAGATCACAAAAGAACAAAGGATACTGTCTCAAGCACAGGCTAATGTAGGTAAGCCAATCCCAAGTCACAAACCCTTTAATAAGCTCACATCCATTATATGCATAATTGCAAAGTTGACAAAAAGTTTAAGGCACTGAAATACTTTACTCCACAGATGACCCTCATCTGTTTAATTCCACATCAATTACATGTTCTTGTATTCCTTTTCTATATTTTTTTCTTTATAAAGAAAGAATGCACCACAAAAAGCATCCTATCTGGATGCATCATGGCTTGATGTGACAACTGCTCTGCCAAGACTGCAAGAAACTGCAGAATTGTGGACACAGCCAGCACATCACAAAAACTAGCCTACCCTTCATGGACTCTGCCTACACCTCTTGCTGCCTTGGAAAAGCAGCCCGTGTAATCCAAGACCCCACCCACCCTGAACATACTTTCTTCTCCCCTCTCACAATGAAAGAAGATACAGAAGCCTGAAGCACAGTACATCAAGCTTACTATTGAATAGTAGCCTATGATAGATGGGAGACTTGACCTCACAATCTACCTTGTCAGCCTGCACTGCACTCTGTATTCCATTCTGTATTCTTTTGTTTTATACTGTACTACCTCAATGCACCATGTGAACAGAAGACAAGCTTTTCACTGTACCTCGGTAAATGTGGCAATAATAATCCAAGTTCAATTCTTTCACTTTTTTTTTAAAGCAGTCTTTAAGTAAAGTGACCATCTCACCTTGATAGCCCTGTGCTGACAAGTGAAAAACAAGTGGAAACCACATCTCTATTAAACCGCTTCATAACTGGATACCTGACATCCATGAACTCAATAATTTTCCCATTAATTTTTCCATTAGACATTAACTCTCATCAGGCCAAAATGTGAACCCATTTCATGCAATTGACAAAACAGTACCTGCCAGTGAACAATTCACAGGAGCAGAGGCAAATTCTTGTGTCAGAAGTTCACAGGCAGATCAGACTCATAAACAAGAGAGAAATCAACAATTTTCAGAGCCCACAGATTGGATGAAATCAGCCAGTTTATCAGGAGCAGCATTTAAACTGGAATCCTTGGTTACATTTGGTTCAGTTTATGGTGCACAGCTTTTGCAGTAGTTTCTGAAAATACTTTGCAGCTTGTTCTAATGTAAGGAATTATACATTTCCTCCAACCCACCTCAGGACTACTATACCGCTAGGCTGGCTTTATTTCCTTTGGAGGGGACTGTGGGAAGATCCAACTGAAGTGTGCAAGGTTGTGAGTTGTAAGGATGGGAGGAAAGTGGGAAACCTATTCCCAGTGGCAGTGGAGTCTAGGAGGACAGCGTTTGGATTGGGTAGGGATCTGCTGTGGGGCTTTCTCAGCCAACGAGTGATTGGAATCTGTGAGCACGATGGAAGCAAAGACTCTCAGATCATTCGTATTTAGATGAGCCCTTGTGCTGACAAATGGTAAACAATGCCTGCATGGCCTCACTGGGTCAAAGGTCCAGTTTCTGTGTTGTATGACTATGATTCTGAACACTAGTTGACCTTGTGCACATGTTGTGTGTCTGTGGTTCAAGTAGCTTCTTAAAACTAATGCTGCATAAAACTTAACTGACCAGAAAACAGCTGGGTAGATTCCAAATGCATATCATTCCACATTACCCTAACGTGGTTTATAGACTCTTGAATCCCAAATGTTCAAGATTTTTAATTGAGCTACATTATGTGAAATGCTATCTTCAAATAAAATCTTATCCTTAAAGTAAATAATTAAATACAATTTGTTTAATTGTGGAATAAAGTAAGTGGCTAAAAATAGAATTAGATACATTTTCAGGGAGAATGATTTAAGCTGTATTATCATCCATATCAATGATCTATCTGGATGATAATATGGTAAATTGGATCAACAAATCTGCAGATAACAAAATGGGATAGGGAGGGGGGTTATAGTGGACAATTAGGAATACCAAAGCTTGCAGCAGGATCTGGACCAGTTGGTGAAATGGGACTAAAAAATTGGCAGATGGAATTTAATGCGAACAAGTGTGAGGTGTTGCTCTTTGGGAGGACCAACCAGGGTAGATCTTACAAGGTGATGGCAGGGCACTGAGTAGTGCGGTAGAACAGACGAATCCATAGTTCTGAAATTGGCATCATAGGCAGATAGGGTCGTAATGAAAGCTTTTGGCAAGCTGGCCTTCATAAATCAATATATTTATTATAGGAGCTGAGATGTTATGTTGAGATTGTAAAATATACTGGTGAGGTCTAATTTGAGGTATTTTGTCCAGTTTTGGTCACCCATCTATAGGAAAGATATAAATAAGATTGAGTCTGATTAAGATTAAGGATGTTGCCAGGACTTGAGCACCTGGCTTATAGGGAAAGATTGAATAGTTTAGGACTTTATTGCCCAGAACATAGAAGATTGAGGGGAGGCATACAGAAGTATGAGCACAGATATGGTAAATGCAAGCAGGCTTTTTCCAGAGGTTGGATGAGACTAGAACTACAGGTCATAGCTTATGGGTGAAAGGTGAAATGTTTAAGGGGAACATGAGGGAGAACTTCTTCACTGCCCAAATGGTGAGAGTGTAGAACAAGCTGTCAGCACAAGTGGATGTGGGGTCAATTTCAACATTTAAGAGACATTTGGAATAGGTACATGGATGGGAGGGGTATGGTGGACTTTGGACTGGGTGCAGGTTGATGGGACTCGGCAGATTAATGGTTCAGCACAGAGTAGATGGGCTGAAGGGCCTGTTTCTGTACTGTAGAGTGTTCTATTACTACAAGCTGCAAAGCAGTTACTGCACCATAACAGACAGAAAGCTAGAAAGCTGACATCTTGCCCTAGATGTCATCTAGAAGTAATAGAAAGGGGAACTTTCACTACACATCTCACCTAGGGTGTACGTTCAGACTGTAAAGTGATACTTACACTACAGGTAAAGTGAGACACCACCATAAGTTACTGAAGGGACTTTTTCTCCACAGTGTTTTGGACCGATGAACATGGCTGATGGAAATGCAAACTGCAAATCAAATTAAAGACCAATTAAGGTACGATCTATGCAAAGTAGACTGCTCTGTAGTTCTACTGAAATAAAGGTAAACAAACACTTGAATACCACCTCTTGTAATTCTTAACCTACTTTCTCCCCAGCTAATGTGCTTTGTGACCACATTAACCCTCAAGGTAGCACATGGTCAGAGATCATTGTGTGATACTAGAAAAATGGACCTTCAGCCCAGAGCCCATACCATCATCCACCTATTTACATTAATGCTACATTTTTCTTATTTTTAAAATTTTTCCCACATTCTCATCAACTCTATCCAGATACAACCATGCTAGCAGCAATTTGTAGTGACCAATTAACGTACAATCTTTGATACATCAGAGGAAACCCAACAATCACAGGGAGAATGTGCAAATTCCACAAAGACAGCGCTTAAGGCCAGGACTGAATCTGGGTTTCTGTTGCTGAGGCAGTGGTTTTACCAGCTGCACTGCCCAAATGGTGATGACTGTTCTTTCACTTCAGCTGAGACAGCCTTTATCAGAACCAGAGTCTGGATGGATCTCCGCCAAAAGCATCCAATCCATGGACATACAGCTCAGCTCTTTGCTACTCTGGAGGAAGATGATAGCATGCAACACAGAGCTCGAGGCGGGGAAGACCAACATAGAGTTCAGAAAAATACCAGAACCTCCTGAAAAGGCAATATTGGCAAAATGGTAGAACATCTCACATATATAATATGGTACAGGGCATTAATTACTTTATAATTGTGGGTGGTGTGATATGATTTACAAATGAGCTCCATGAGCAACAGATACTTATTGCTAGAGCACACAAACTGCAAAAGGAACTCAGCAGGTCAGGCAACATCTATGGAGGGGAATAAACAGTTGACTTATCGGGCTGAGACCCTTCACCATACTGTCATGATGAAAGGTCTTGGATCAAAACATCATCATCAGTATCATGTGTTGTATGACGTGAGCGATCATGGTCTTTCCATGACCATGTTTGTTCTCGGCAATTTTTTCTCAAGAAGTGGTTTGCCATTACCTTCTTCTGGGCAATGTCTTTACAAGACGGGTGACCCCAGACATTATCAATACTTTTCAGAGATTGTCTCCCTGGCATCAGTGGTCACGTAACCAAGACTTGTGATATGCACCACCTGCTCCCATGGCTTCATACGACCCTGATTGTGGAGCTAGGCAGGTGTTACACCTTGCCTAAGACTAGTGGAGGGAAGGAGCGCCTCACACCTCCTTTGGTAGAGATGCACCTCCATCCTTCATTTGTTTATTTCCCTCCACAGATGCTGCCTGACCTGCAGAATTCCTCCAGCATTCTGAGTGTTTCTCGAGTCCCAACATCTACAGAATCCTGCAGAAGAGATTTAAAAAGCAAGAAATTTTTTCAGCAGGTGTTGTTGACTGGAGTACTGCGCAGGCACAGGAGAAGTGTTTCTGTGCAAGTCTGGCGAAGAGCTTTAAAAACCCAGTCTTCATATAAGAAGAGTACCGTCTAGCAGAGCAGTCATCATAGGAGTGTTCTGAGTCAGAGTGATAAGGCTTTGGCTCAACAGGGCTTCAGCAAGAACAGGCAGAAGGTAAGTAGGTAAGTTCATACCTTTTTTTCTTATTTAATTCTTAAGAGAATGCGGGGGGATGTCTACAGGGCCAGTGTTCTGTTCTGGGTGTCAGTTGTGGAAATTCCAGGAAACTACCAGCCTCCCTGATGACCACAGCTGCACTAGGTGCATCGAGATGCAGCTCCTTAGAGACCGAGTCAAAGAACTGGAGCTATAGCTTGTTAGAGAAAGTGAAGAGGTGATAGACCAGGAGCTACAGGGAGGTAGGGAGGTACTCACCCCAAGGCGCACTCCTTGCTGTTCCCCTCAAAAATTTGTCTCCATTTTGGGGGAGGGAGGGTGAGAATGACCTACCTGGGCGAAGCAACAGTGGCATTGAGTCTGGCCCTGTGGCTCAGAAGGGTTGGGAACTGAAGTGGATGGCAGCAGTAATAGCGGACTCTATAGTTAGGGGGACAGATAGACGATTAGGTGGATGCTAAAAGGAAACATGGATTAACATGGATGGTAGTTTGCCTCCCTTGTGCCAAGATCCACGATGTTTCCAAACATGTCCACTATATCCTGAAAAGGGAGGGTGAGCAGCCAGAAGTCGTGGTACATATTGGTACCAAAGAGGTAGATAGAAAAAGGGAGGAGGTCCTAAAACAGAATATAGGGAGGTCAGAAGGAAGCTGAGAAGCAGGTGCTCAAGGGTAGTAATCTTGGGATTGCTGTTTGTGCTACGCAACAGTGAGGATAGGAGTAGAATGAGGTGGCTCATAAATGCGCAGCTGAAGAATTGGAGCAGGGGACAGGGATTCAGATTTCTGGATAATTGGGACCTCTTCTGGAGCATGTGTAACATGCACAAACGGATGGATTGCACTTGAATCCAAGGGGGACCAATATTCTTGCTGGCAGGTTTACTAGAACTGTTGGGAGTGGTCTAAACTAATATGGCAGGGGGGTGGTAACCAGTATGATAGAGCTGAGGATGAGCAAGTAGGTTTACAAGTAGATGATGGAAGTAACATAAATGTAAGGAAAGAACAAGCCAATGACTGGGTACAAATGCAGACAGAGCAAAGAATTGTACCAGAGGCAAAATTCATAAGGGTAAAAAATGCAGGACTGAAGGTGCTGTACGTAAATGCATGTAGCATTTGGAATAAAGTGTATGAACTCGCGGTGCAATTAGAGATTGGTTGGTATGACATTGTGAGCATCACTGAAACATGGCTGAAAGAAGGCCATAACTGGAAGCTTAACATCAAAGGATATACTTTGTTTGTATCGAAAGGACAGGCAGGAAGGCATAGGCGGTGGTGTGGCTCTGTTGTTAAGAGATGGAATTACATCTTTAGAAAGTGGTGACATAGGGTCAGAGAATGTTGAATCTTCGTAGATGGAGTTAAGAAACCGCAAGGGTAAAAAAGCAATTATGGGAATTATATAGGAGCATCCAAATAGTTGGGTTGAGATACCAAAGAGAGTTGGAAAACGCACATAATAAGGGTAATGTCACAATTGTGATGGGGTACTTCAAAATGCAAGGGGATTGGAAAAATCAGGTTGGTGTCAGATCGCAAGAGAGGGAATTTGTTGAATGCCTACGAGATGGCTTCTTAGAGCAGCTTGAGCTTACTCAGAGAAAGGCCAATTGGGTGTTGTGTAATAACCCATATCTGATTAGGGAGTTAATGTAAAGGAACCCTTAGGAGGCAGTGATCATATTATAATTGAATTCATACTGTAATTTGAGAGTGAGAAGCATAAGCATCAGTATTGCAATGGAATAAAGGAAATGACAGAGGCATGAGAGAGGAGCTTTCCCAGGTGGACTGGAGGAGGACACTGGGGTGGGGGATGACAGCAGAGCAGAAACGGCTGAAGTTTCTGGGAATAGTTCAAAAGGCACAGGACAGATATGTCCCACAGAAGTAGTAGTTCTCAAATGGCAGGGGTAGGCAACCGTGGCTGACAAAGGAAGTAAAGGACTGCATAAAAGCCAAGGAAATGGCATAAAAGGTAGCAAAAGTGAGTGGGAAGTTGGATGATTTTAAAGTTCAACAAGAGGCAACTAAAAAGATATAAGAAAGGAAAAGATGAAATATGAAGGCAAACTAGCCAATAATACAAAGCTGGATACCAAAAGTTTTTTCAGTTATATAAAGATTAAAAGGGAGGTGAGATTTGATATTGGACCACTGGAAAATGACGCTTGTGAGGTAGCAATTGGTGAACAAAGAAATGCCAGATGGACTTAATGGGTACCTTGCATCAGTTTTCACTGTGGAAAACATTAGCAGTGTGCCAGAGGTTGTGAGTGTCATTGCTATTACAAAGAAAAAAGTGCTAGGGAAACTCAAAGGTCTTAAGGTGGATAAGTCACTTGGACCAGATGGATTACATCCTAGAGTCCTGAGAGAGGTTTCTGAAAAAAATAACAGATTCATTGGTCATGATCTTTCAAGAATTACTTTATCCTGGCATGGTACCGAAGGACTGGAAGATTGCAAATGTCACTCCACTCTTTAAGAAGGGAGGAAGGCAATAGAAAGGAAATTATAGGCCAGTTAGCCTAACCTCAGTAGTTGGGAAAGGGTTGGAGTCTATTATTAAGAATAAGGTTTCGGGGTTCTTGGAGAATAATGATAAAATAAATCAACGTCAACATGGTTTCTGCAAAGGGAAATCTTGCCTGACAAATCAGTTGGAATTCTTCAAGGAAGTAACAAGCAGTGTGGACAAAGGAGAGAAAGTAGATGCCATTTACTTGGATTTTCAGAAGGCATTTGATAAGGTGTGCCACATGAGGCTGCTTAATAAGATAAAATCCTATGGCATTACAGGAAAGGTACTGGCATAGATAGAGGAATAGCTGACAGGCAGGAGGCAGAGGGCAAGAATAAAGGGGGCCTTTTCTGGTTGGGTGCCAGTGACTAGTGGTATTCCTCAGGGGTCAGTACTGGGGCTGCTACTTTTCACATTGTCAGTGATTTAGATAATGGAATTGGCAGCTTTGTGGCAAAGTTTGCAGATGATACAAAGATATGTGAAGGGGTATGTAGTGCTGAGGAAGCAATGCAATTGCAACAGGACTTAGACAAATTGCAAGAATGGGCAAAAAGTGGCAGATGGAATACAGCGTTGGGAAATGTAATCTAATGCATTTTGGTAAAAGGAACAATAATGTGGGCTATTAACTAAAAAAAAAAGGCAGCAGGTCCTGATGAATGAGTAATGAACAAATTATCACCCTTGAAGATTATGGAATTGAAAAACTTACTGACTTAATCAATGACATTTACGAGACTGGAATAATACCAAAAGAGACGAAAAAATCTGTATTTATCGCTCTTCCTAAGAAACCTAGAGCAATAGAATATGAATTACATAGGACCATAAGTTTAATGAGTCATATCACCAAGATACTTCTAAGAATTTTGAAGACAAGAGCTAAAAGTAACTCAATATTGATGTTAAGGATACTATCAGAACGAGCTATTCAAGTGCAAAAAGATTTGTTTGTTTGTTTTATCGACTACACAAAAGAATTTGATAAAGTGAAGCACAATAAGTCAGCGGCCGCAGACCAGTACCGGGCCGCAAAGCATGCGCTACTGGGCCGTGAGGAAACGATATGATTTGGCCATATGAGTCAGTTGCACCTTTCCTCATTCCTTGTCACGGCCACTGTTGAGCCACTACGCATGCGAGGTCATTACCCGCGTGTCATTCGTGTCAGCGCGGGAAGGAGATCAACTCCTCCAGCTTGCAAATGACGACGGGCCGAAAAGTATGTTTGACATAACATCTCTGCTGGCATTCTGGATCAAAGTCAAGGCTAAATATCCTGAGATAGCCATAAAAGCACCAAAAACGTTGCTTCCCACATATTTCTGTGAAGTGGAGTTTTCTGCAATGAATGCAACAAAAACTAAATTGCGGAATAGACTGGACATGAGGAACCCCCTTCGAGTATCGCTGTCTCCCATCACCCTTCGACGGGACCGTCTTGTTGCAGGAAAACAAGCCCAGGGCTCCCACTGATTCAGCGATATTGGTGTGTTGCAATGATTTTATATGTTCATACGGGGAAAACATGCGCTGTGTGTTTAATATCCAAACGTTACGTAAAATATTATGATGCTATTGACTTATATAACCATATAACAATTACAGCACGGAAAAAAGCCATCTCTGCCCTTCTAGTCTGTGCCGAACGCTACTCTCACCTAGTCCCACCGACCTGCACTCAGCCCATAACCCTCCATTCCTTTCCTGTCCATATATCTATCCAATTTTTCTTTAAATGATAATATCGAACCTGTTTCTGCCATTTCTACTGGAAGCTCGTTCAACACTTACTTCAAGTTCCCCTGTCCTTCCCTGATAATTGACTTATCACTATATTCATGCGAGGAAAATATGCGCTGTGTGTTTAATATTAAATTCGTTAGATAAACCCTTTTAGAAATGAAGCTAAGTGTATTAGCTACTTATCACCTATATTCCGGTCGTGATTAACACCCCCCCCCCGAACAGAACCGCTAAAACCAATTTGCAGGGGAAAAAAAATTGACAGGTGCACACGTACACAGGTTACGCATGCACACTGGTGCCCGCGCAAGGCTTCATGGTCACTGTAGACTTTCTCAGGATAAACACAACATATTTGACTGCTACTCTTGTCCGTTGGCAACCCTACCCGCCCCCTCCTCCCGGTCGGCCGGTCCGCAAGAATATTGTCAATATTAAACTGGTCCGCAGAGCAAAAAAGGTTGAGGACGCCTGCAATAAGTTATTTGAAATATTACAGGAAACTCTAGATCCAGATTCGAAAGACCTCCGCCTAATCAGAAATCTGTACTGGGAATAAACTGCTGCTGTAAGAATAGATGGAGAAGTAAGTCAGTTTACGAAAATCAAGAGAGGCGTTAGACAAGGGTGTGTTTTCTCCCGATTTATTTAATGTGTACAGTGAAACAATATTACAGAAAATAAGAGACATCCTCAAAGTTGGCAGTGAAAACATCAATAATTTCAGATATGCGGATTTCACTGTGTTAATTGAAAGTACGGAGGAAGAACTACAAAACTTAATTGATATAGTTGTTGAAGAAAGTGCAAAAATGGGTCTATCTATCAATTGCAAAAAGACAGAATGTATGGTGATATCCAAAAAGGAGAATCCTATCTGCAGGCTGAGAATAAATGGGGAAGACATAAAACAAGTACAGAACTTTTGCTACTTAGGAAGCTTGGTGACATCTGATGGCAGGTGTGACATGGACATCAAAAGAAGAATAGGGATGGCAAAAGACACCTTTACGAGAATGAAGAGTATACTGACCAATACTAAACTAGGCATGACAACCTGCCTCAGAGTACTGAAATGTTACGTTTATCCAGTTATGTTATATGGCTCAGAATGTTGGACAATATCTAGTAACATGAGGAAACGAATTGAAGCAGTAGAGATGTGGTTTTTGAGGAGGACGCAAAGAGTATCATGGACGAAAAGAATATCTAACGAGGATGTCATGAACAGAGCAAACACAAAGAGAAATAGTGTATGAGACCATGAAAAGGCAACGTAACTTCATTGGACATGTGATTAGGAAAGAGGAGTTAGAGTGCACGGTAATTATGAGAAAGATTGAAGGGAAGAAAGCAAGAGGAAGACAAAGACAAATGATGATGGAGACAGCAGCCAGAGAACTGGAAATGAATACCAATGAATCGATCCACTTGACCTGAAACAGGAGTGTGTGGGCCACGGCAGTCAAAGCTCAAACTGGGCATGGCACCTGATGATGATGATGATTATCTAAATGGACAGAAGGTTCAAACATCTGAGGGGCAGAGGACCTTTGGAGTCCATGTGCAAGACTCCCAGAGGTTAATTTACAGGTTGAGTCTGTTGTAAAGGTGGCAAATGCAACGTTGGCATTTATTTCAAGGGGAATAAAATATAAAAGCAAGGAGATAGTGCTGAAGCTTTATAAGACACTAATCAGGTCGCACTTGGAGTATTGTCAACAGTTTAGGGCCCCATATCTGAGCAAGGATGTGTTGTCATTGGAGAGAATCCAAAGGAGGTTCACAAGATTGATTCAGGGAATGAAGGGGTTAACATATGGGGAACATTTGGCAGCTTTGGGCCTGTACTCACTGGAATTTAGAAGAATGCAGGGGGATCTTACTGAAACCTACCAAATGTTGAAAGGACTAGATGGGGTGGATGTGGACAGGCTGTTTCCTATGGTTGGAGTATACAGAACTAGAGGGCACAGCTTCAAAATTTTAGTACAGAGATAAAGAGGAATTTTTTTCAGCCAGAGAGTAGTGAACCTGTAGAAAACTCTGCCACAGACTGTGGTGGAAGCCACATCCACGGGTATACTTAAAGCGGAAGTTGATAGTTTCCTGATCAGTCAAGACATTAAAGGATATGGCAAGAAGGTAGTTGGAGTTGAGTAAGATCCTGGATCAGCCATGATGGAATGGTGGAACAGACTCAATGAGCTGAATGGCCAAATTCAGCTCCTATGTCTTATGGTCTTAATCCCTTGTGTTGCTGATATATATTGGTAATTCTGTTTGAAATTGCTGAATTGCTAATAATGGATTGACACAAGAATTTAACTGACATATTTGCCCACTGCGACGGCAGTGGTACAACTGATGAAAATGCTGTCTCACAGCTCCAAGTGCCCCGGATTCAAGACTGAATTCTGGTGCTGGCTAGTGACAATATAGGTTTCCTTACACTTCACAAAGATATCGGGGTTGGAAGGATTCTCAGCCACTGCAAATTACCCCTAGTTTGTACGAGCGTAGAATCTGGCAGCAACTGATGCGAAGGTGGAGAATAAAGTGTATTTAGCTTTGGATTGGTGCAAACGGGGTATGGCAATTAGTAGAATCGATGCGTTGAAGCACTTATTTTCCTGCTCCATAGCTCAATGGATCTCTGACAGATATTTGATTCAAAAGTCTACTAAATGACAGGATGGCACATACTAGGTCAATGACTAGGTACCAGCAAAAGGAGGCGAGGGATTAAGACCACTAATACACAAATGATCCACTTTGTCTATAGTACCACAAAATCCACCATGGCCCTTGTTAAAAAAAAGTTACAGTTACACAAAGAAATTTGTTTCCTCTCTACCCCCTTCTTTTGGTATTGAGTTAGATAGATTCAAGAACAAAATGGATGGTGGCTGTATTAGCAGGAATTTGTGCTAAAGTAGTTAATATATTATTATAGGAGTCATGTATTGTGCTGTGCGTTTATTATGTGTATTATGGTAACTAGTCACATCAGTGGGAGCATGGTAAAAACAAAGGAGATAGGTTACATTTTCATGCCTGTGTTCGTGACAGCTGTAGCTTGGGACCCCAGAGGTCTTAGCTTTGCTGACCGCTGAGATAATGCTCAAAAAAGTTTAATTGTATGTTTGCTAATAAAGGATCGGAATAGTGAATTTGACTCTTTGGAACAATCATTGGAGCTGTGGGCATGCCACACGAGTATAACAACAGGGATCGCAGGCTGGTGGTAACTGTTCTGTTTTGATTTTGGATCAGTTTTTGACAATACAATTATGATGAACACACAAGCTAGCCAAAATGCATCAATCTGTGGCCTAACTAACAAACAGTTCTGATAACTATTTAAACCCTGTTATATCATGCTCTGCATGCAGTTATCTTAAAGTCAGCAACAGCAGCAATAAAGCCTAAAGATGGAACTCATCCAGCAGAATTAGAATTACACAAATTAATCTTAACCCACCTGAAGTAAATCTTTAATAAGCTAAATAGATAACACAATTTCTTAAATTGCAACTTTGTCGCACCCCATGAAACCATAACTACTACTTTAGTTTGTAGACAAAAAGCTATAGGAGCTGAGTCCCTAGGAATGAGGACAGGGAAGGTCCCACCACTGTACCTTTATAACACTGCAGTTTTACAAGAAACTTTTACAAGCCATAACTGGATTTGAAAAAATGTGCAGCAGGAATTTAACTAGTATGCTTGAGCCTTATATCTCTCCAGTCATTGAGGCTACCCACGATAATTCTGAATGTAAGATCTGGAACTTTTGTTCAAACAAAACTTTTTTCAATCCCAGCAAAACACGCATAGCTTTCTCACATCACATATTATGGTATATTATCATGGGCCCAGCAGTGATAATAGCACAATTGCATAACAACACCCTAACTGTTTATGATAATTACAAAAGGTTATCCACTGGTAAATTCCACTTGTAAGACACACACAAATGCTTTAACTAAAAGCACTTGGCAATAAACTGTACTGAAATTTGCCAGCAAGCTATTTCACAATTTTTTTTATCCCATACTCGATAGAAAATCAGATCCAAGTAAACCATATCATTCCAAGCCTACTGAACAGTGTGAGATTTATTAAATCTAAATATCAGCTCACCATTAACCTTCACGGCCCTTGTACTGTAGAACAGGAACAATTTACTCAATTTTCAGACTGGATTTAATAAAGTACTATGGTAAAGAATCTCCATAAACTATCGTGACATGTTTATTCTTTTATAATGGAAACCAGAAAATCACACATTTCTTTTTCACCTTCTCACCTTCAGTCAGAACTGCCAAAGGCATCTTCTTGAACCCTGCGTCACACGACTGAGAAATATATCACAACAGTAATTTCTTAAAAAATTTCTTCCCCCTCCTCCCATGTTCTTGATTTTTGTTTTTCTTTTCTTCTGCTGAGTGGAGATGCCTAGTGTGAAACATCAGCTACTGCAAGGCATGGAGCAGGCTAAAAGGAGCAATTGGCCTTTGACTAGCTGCCGATTCTTGGAGGTACAAGACCCTGCAAATGCTAGAACCCGGAACAACAAACAAGATGCTGGAAAAATTGGGTCAGACAGCATCTGAAGGGAACTGGACAGTGGACTCTGGTCAAGAAACATGTGGCCTGAACCAGACAAAAGGGCTCAACTAAACATGTTGACTGTCCAATTCCCTTCTTAGATGCTGCCTGACCTGCTGAATTTCTCCATATCTTGTTTGTTGCAATTTTCTGTGTACATATGAATTACTAGTGTACCATGTAGCCTACTGTATAATATAGGGCTACTTTATGTTGTAGTAATACATCATATTAAGCATGTACTATTCGGTGCGTATTGATCTGTACGTGTATCTTCAGTTCGGTTTTAGTTAGTAAAGAACCCTGTAGATTTAGCTCCCATCTCCAACATTTTATTTATAGCTTTGTGGTGTAAACCGGCCACATACACAACAAATTGGCGACGAGGTTAATGAACCTACATCGTAAAAGAATGCCGCGTTATAAGTGATAACGACACTCGGAAGAGGACAGCAAGGTACAAGACAAGGAGCGGGAGGAGGCGGCCACGAGTCTGAAACGAAGTGAGAGTTGGAGCCGCAACACACCCAGCTGAGACCACAGCCGGCGCTGACCTCAGGGGCTGAAGGTCTGCCTGCTCCAGAAGGGAGATAAAAAAAAAGCGACACATGCATCTAGCCAGAGTACGCTTGCGATGCTAGCAAAAAAAAGGTCACATGTGTCAAAAAGAAAACAAGAGACCAGGACTAAATTAACAAGGGACTGAGGCTTTTAAACCCCAAACCGCTGGTCATTGCTGAAAGATTTAAATCCCATAAACGGAATCAGAGCAAAAATGAAAGCATTTCTGAATATTGTGCTGAATTGCGCAAATTATCAGAACATTGTCAATTTGGAGCTGGTCTATCAGACGCATTGAGGGACAGGTTACTGTGTGGCATGCACTGTGAAACCACACAGAAGAAGCTCCTGTGTGAAAAAGACCTTACGTTCGAGAAAGTGCTAAACATCTCAATATCATTAGAAACAGCCGCATGAGGTGCTTCTGAGATACAACAAAAATCTATGGAATATGCCATAAATAAAATGTCACTGAACAGAAATGAAGGAACGAAATGTTACCGCTGTGGGAACAGGTCACATGACCCTGATTATTGTTAGTTTAAAGATAAAGAATGCAGAAACTGTAGCAAACAGGGCTACATTGGCAGAGTACGCAAAGCTAGTAAACAGCAGAAAAAGGACAAAATACAGAGAAACAAGAAACCCCAGAAAGGAAAATACAACAATGTGCACAAAATGAAAGAAAACAATGCTGATGAAAATGACTCAGACAAAAGTGAATTGTCTTGTCTGCAACTTCACAGCATGAAAGACACAGATGATCAAAGAGTAATATGGATCACTCCACAAGTGGCAGGCGTGAGACTGAAAATGGAGTTGGACACAGGCTCAGTTTTAACAGTAATCTCTGTACAAGACTACAATCGACTGTTTTCTCACATACCTCTGAAACAAACTAAACTACTGCTAAAGACTTGCACAGAACGGAAAGTGCGTTCCAAAGGCAAAATTAAAGTGACAGTGACCTACGGAGACAAAACACAGCAGCTGAACCTCTATGTACTGAAAAATGGAGGACCACTGTTGCTGGGACGTGAATGGCTCAGGAAAATTCAGTTGGATTGGCACACCATCGAGGCACTAGATGTGTCAGCAAAGGCGGGCAGCAAGGCTACATCTGAGAGACTGTCACAAATACTTGCTGACTCTGAAGAAGTATTCATGAAAGGAACAGGAACACTTCAGGGCATGAAGGCAAAGATTGAGATTGAGGAAAATGCATGCCCAAAATTTTACAAAGCCAGACCAGTGCCATATGCAATCCGTCCAACAGTAGAGGCAGAGCAGAAAAATCTGGAGTAGACTGGGGTCCTATCAAAGGTGGATTGGAGTGAATGGGCCACACCCATTGTTCCAGTGATGAAGAAAACCTCCAGCACAAAACCAGGAAAACCAAGCAAGGTGCGGACTTTAAAGTGACTGTCAACCCAGTGCTCCGCACAGAACAGTATCCTCTACCCCGTATTGAGGATATTTTTGTTTCCCTGTCAGGAGGGGAACATTTCACAAAAATTGATTTGACCCAGGCTTACCTCCAAATGGAAATTGAGGAAGCATCCAAGAAATACCTGACAATAAATACACATAAAGGACTTTACCAGTACAACAGGTTGGTGTTTGGGTTAGCATCAGCACCTGCAATCTGGCAAAGGGCAATGGACCAGGTTCTGCAGGAAATTCCAGGGACTCAGTATTACCTGGAGACGATGAAAATCTTTCTAACCTAAAACTAGTGCTCACCAGATTACGAGAATATAGGCCCAGAGCTAATCGACAGAAATGTGAGTTTTCAAAAAGGAAATTTCATACAGTGGGCATGTGATCAATAAGAATGGCTTACACATGTCTCAAGACAAGATAGAAGCAGTGCTTAAGGCACCACCACCTGAAAATGTGTCTCAGCTGAGAGCATATCTTGGTCTAGTGAACTACTACCACAAGTTCTTTTTAAATCACCGTCAATGCACATTCCAAATGGCCATTGGTCATCAAAATGAAGTCAACCACATCAGAAAAGACCATTACAGTTCTGAGGACCATGTTCGCCAGGAATGGCATACCAGAACATATCTGCACAGACAATGGATGACAATTTGTCTCTGAAGAATTCCAAAAGTTTATGAAGAACAATGGAATCAAGCACTTTACATCTGCCCCTTATCATCCACCCACAAATGGCCCGGCAGAAAGATTTGTACACACATTCAAGAAAGCCATCAAGGCAATGGACAGCGAAAATCGACCACTGCAACACAAGATAGACAACTTCCTCCTGCCTATCGTAATGCAGTACATGCAACCACTAATCAGACTCCAGCGATGATATTTCTGAACAGGAACCCGAGGTCCCGCATGGATCTTCGCAAACCAGATGTACGGCATGATGTGGCGAACAGACAGTTCTTGCATGTGATTACCGGACTGAAAAGTGGCAGCCGGGTACAATTTCCACCATAGACGAACCACTGATGTATAGAGTACAGGTGAGAGAACGTATGGAGATGTCATGTGGATCAAATCCTGAATGCTCAGGTGAAAAACACAACAATACCTTGCCCTGACTCCCTGGACATAGAAACAAACATATGACCACATCAGCCTCATCCACAGATAAGCCTGTCATCAGTGCTGAGGACCTACCTGATGTACCTGTGGAGACTACTTCCCCAAAGCGAACTTTTCAGGGCAAACATTACCCAGAGAGGCAGGGAAGACCCCCCCCCCCCCAAGAGACTTGAGTTATAATAATTATTGTGTTACTTTATTATAATTTGATATTATTAAGTTACTAAGTAAACAATTGGTAAACGTTGTATGTTAATATTTGTTTAGCATAGTGCCCCCAGTAAAAACTATTGATATATTATTAAAATAAAAGGGAAGGAGTGTACCATATAGCCTACTGTATAATATAGGACTACTTTATGTTGTAGTAATACATCGTATTGAACATGTGTTATTAGGCACGTATTGATCTGTACATGTATGTTCAGTTCGGTTTTAGTTAGTAAAGAACCCTGTTGATTTAGCTCCCGTCTCCAGCGTTTTATTTATAGCTTTGTTCTGTAAACCGGCCACATACACAACAAATAGACTTCCAGCTGACATATAAGACCATTAGACAAAGGAGCAGAAGTAGGCCATTCGGCCCATCGAGTCTGCTCCGCCATTTTATCATGAGCTGATCCATTTTATCCTATTTAGTCCCACTGCCCCGCCTTCTCACCATAACCTTTGATACCCTGGCTACTCAGATACCTATCAATCTCTGCCTTAAAGACACCCAATGACTTGGCCTCCACTGCTGCCCGTGGCAACAAATTCCATAGATTCACCACCACCTGACTAAAAAAAATTTTTCGCATTTCTGTTCTGAAAGGGCGCCCTTCAATCCTGAAGTCAGGCCCTCTCGTACTAGACTCCCCCATCATGGGAAACAACTTTGCCACATCTACTCTGTCCATGCCTTTTAACATTCGAAATGTTTCTATGAGGTCTCCCCTCATTCTTCTAAGCTCCAAGGAATACAGTCCAAGAGCGGACAAACGTTCCTCATATGTTAACCCTCTCATTCCCGGAATCATTCTAGTGAATCTTCTCTGTACCCTCTCCAACGTCAGCACATCCTTTCTTAAATAAGGAGACCAAAACTGCCCACAGTACTCCAAGTGAGGTCTCACCAGCGCCTTATAGAGCCTCAACATCACATCCCTGCTCCTATACTCTATTCCTCTAGAAATGAATGCCAACATTGCATTCGCCTTCTTCACTACTGACTCAACCTGGAGGTTAACTTTAAGGGAATCCTGTACGAGGACTCCCAAGTCTCGTTGCATCTCAGAACTTTGAATTCTTTCCCCATTTAAATAATAGTCTGCCCATTTATTTTTTCTGCCAAAGTGCATAACCATACACTTTCCAACATTGTACTTCATTTGCCACTTCTCTGCCCATTCTTCCAATCTATCCAAGTCTCTCTGCAGACTTTCCGTTTCCTCAGCACTACCGGCCCCTCCACCTATCTTCGTATCGTCAGCAAACTTAGCCACAAAGCCATCTATTCCATAATCCAAATCGTTGATGTACAATGTAAAAAGAAGCGGCCCCAACACTGATCCCCGTGGAACACCACTGGTAACCGGCAGCCAACCAGAATAGGATCCCTTTATTCCCACTCTCTGTTTCCTGCCAATCAGCCAACGCTCTATCCACGTATGTAACTTTCCTGTAATTCCATGGGCTCTTATCTTTATCAGTTATATTACTTAGTTTGGCAACAGTAATGACCCAGGCCTCAATATATGAAATGTTATTAACACATAACCTAAGCCTACATGTCAACGTAGCACTGAATAGAAATGCACACTGAGTCAGAGTGTACAGAAACAGACCCTTCTATTCACTGAGTCAATACTGACTGTCAAGCACCTATTTACATTAATCTACACATTAGGGGTAGTTCATCAAGAGATTGGGCAGTTGGGGTATGTATTCATTGGCAGTATAGAAGCACGAGGGGTGACGCCATTCAAATATACAAGATCCTAAGGGGGCTTGCTTATCAAGGTAGACATTAAGATGTTTTCTCTAGTGAGAAAGCCATGAACAAGGCGACATAGTTACAAGAGGCCGGTTATTTAACACTGAGGTGCAGAGAAACTTCTTAACTCAAAGGTAAATCTCTGTATTTCTCTGTTCCTGAAGGTGGCGGTGGGTAGATGGTTAGAAACATTTAAAGTAGAAATAGGTTAATATTTGAAAAATTGAAGAATTCAGGGCTTTGGGAGCTGGCACAGTTGAGGCCAGCATTATGGCCTATGATTAGACTGAATGGTGGGTCAGGCTGGCCTACTCCTGTGTGGTGTACCAATCTTTAGCATAGGCACTGAGCACTCTGGAAAAAACACACGGTCAATAGGACAATGTACAAACATTACACAGACAGCATCAGAGGTTGGGATTGAACGCGGGTCACTGGAGCTGCATTACCAGCTACACCATCCAAAATATGTTTGCACATTATATAACTAAAGCACTGGGTAATGCATAACAAACAATGAGATAGCTGGACCATTTGGATCTAGTCAACTAGGAATTTTGTCTTGCCTATATTTATTCCCGAGCAATGATCTGAGAAAGTTTTCAAATAACAAGATCTTCAATGGACTGGCAACTCACCTTGAAATTTAACTCAAAGTGCTGGAGAAAATCAGTAAATCAAGCAACATCATTGGAGGGGAATAAACAGTTCATGTTTGGGCTGAATCCTTTCATCATAAATGGAAGTCAAGGTCATTGCTTGACCTTGTCCTTTAATAACCCAGAAAGCTGTGCTTTCTAGATATTCAGCTCCCCGGTAGAGAAACAAGGCAATACTAGATGAGCGGCAAGGACACCTCTGATAATCACATTGTCTACAGTAATTTTAGAAACAAAAATGATTACCTGTATGTAGAACTATGAAACAGGCCATCACCTTCTGAGCCAGCAACAATCCATTAGAATACTTGTCAAACCACATTGGTGCTCCCTCTGCAGAACTAGAATAAAAGCAACGTTTTTAGAATAAAAGCATGTCATCAGTCCATCGTTACCTTTTGCTCATCTCAAACTTAACCCTTTACCACACTGTACAGGCAAAATGTAAAACAGATCAAGGAACTTTGTGCACCCATGGTTAATTGCTGTTTGATCACTTCAGCGTGAGCAGAAAGCTTCATCATCACCTCACAGTGATCAGAAACCATCATTAATGTCTTAGACTGAATAGAAACCTTCAAATTCTGAATAGCACAATGTGAATTTGGAGGTGTCTGTAGAGTGCAGCTCAGATTATTTACATTTTCCTGATGGTTGTGGGATTAGCATCCAATTTGTGTTGTCTGAGAATAAACTCAATCTGCGGTTAAAAAGGAAACTACTCTTGCTATATAATCTGCTGGGTGTAAGGTGGTGATAACAAAAAGAAAGACACAAAGTTTTATCTGAAAATTTTCCATGCAGGTCCCAAGGAGTAGACTTGCACTTTATACTGTTTTTCCACACATGAATGTTGCAATTGATACCTTTCAGACTCCAAGAGATTAAATACCAAATCCACAATTTGTATTTAAAACTAACTGAAGAGTCCTCATAAACATAGCCATACTCCTCATGACTGAACAGTGCCACCTGTGGACAACTATATGCCTGGAATATCATCAGCTTTTCCAATGTATCACAGTTTTCCTGCATAACTATAGCTAAGTATGTGCTTCAATGCCATATGCAACTTCAGCAATGAGACTGGACACCTGGTTGAGTGGTGCTGCAATGTTTCACTCAATGCTAGTAAAACGCTTGTTGACTTCGAGGAGAGGACGGATGACGAACATGTGCCAGTCCATACTAGCAGCGGTGAGTGTCAGAAGCTTTAGACACTGTTAATATACCAGATGACCTGTCCTGGTAATACAATCAGTAAAAAGGCTTTTATTTTTTTAGAAATTTAATAAGAAATTCGGTATATTGCCAAACACCCTAACAAACTTCCACAGATGTACTGTTGTAAGTTTCCTAAATGGTTGCATCATTGTCTGGTATGGCAATTCCAATGCAGAGGAACCCAAGCTGCAGAGACGAGCAGATTCAACCCAATACAACACAGGCATATCCCCCCCCCCCCCACCACCATCAGAAGTGGCTACATGAGATGTTGGCTCTATCATCAAAGATTCCCACCATGTTATCTTCTCACAGTTACCACTGGGCAGGAGGTACTGATGTCCGAAGTCCCACAACACCAGGTTCAAGAACAGCTTCCCTTCAACTATTTTACCAACTTGCGCAACTCTAATACATAACCTCAATGCAGCAATAATATGACCACTTTGCACTTCAGCAAACTATGTTCTAACCGGGTTCTTTCTTATAAAAAGTTATGAAAATTTGTCTAATCGATTTTCTTGAAAATGTAGCTTCTCTGATGTTATGTGCCTGTGATGCTGCTCTAAGTTTTTCATTGCACTTGCTCATACATGTTTTTGTGCATGTGACAATAAACCCAACTTTGACAAGGGAAGCCATGTAGGTTAAAGATCAAAGAATCCATTTTAAAAGAAAATGTTTTTTAGAATATAAACAATTTTAGTTTAAAAAAAAGATCTATACCCACTACCAAAATCGAAGCTGTTTGGGGAAACAAAAAAAGAAAAAACTTATCAGATAATAATATATACTATTAACCGACTTCTGTATTTTAACAAGAAGTCAAAGATTATGAACATAATTTAAAAATGGCCCCCACAAATTTTGAAAATCTTGGTTAGATTCAGAAATTGAACAACGAATCTTTTCTAAATTTAGGCATGCCTTAAGGAATAAGCAACCTTGGTTCTCAAGGGATATTGCAACTCTGATAAAGAAGAAGAGGGAGTTGTATGACATGTATAGGAAGCAGGGAGTAAATAAGGTGCTTGAGGAGTATAAGAAGTGCAAGAAAATACTTAAGAAAGAAATCAGGAGGGCTAAAAGAGGACATGAGGTTGCCTTGGCAGTCAAAGTGAAGGATAATTCAAAGAGCTTTTACAGGTATATTAAGAGCAAAAGGATTGTAAGGGATAAAATTGGTCCTCTTGAAGATCAGAGTGGTCGGCTATGTGTGGAACCAAAGGAAATGGGGGCGATCTTAAATAGGTTTTTTGCGTCTGTACTTACTAAGGAAACTGGCATGAAGTCTATGGAATTAAGGGAAACAAGTAGTGAGATCATGGAAACTGTACAGATTGAAAAGGAGGAGGTCCTTGCTGTCTTGAGGAAAATTAAAGTGGATAAATCCCCGGGACCTGACAGGTGTTCCCTCGGACCTTGAAGGAGACTAGTGTTGAAATTGCAGGGGCCCTGGCTGAAATATTTAAAATGTCGCTGTCTACAGGTGAGGTGCCGGATTGTCTACATATATTGTCTACATGGACTTCCGTAAGGCCTTTGACAAGGTCCCGCATGGGAGGTTAGTTAGGAAAATTCATTCGCTAGGTATACATGGAGAGGTGGTAAATTGGATTAGACATTGGCTCAATGGAAGAAGCCAAAGAGCGGTAGTAGAGAATTGCTTCTCCGAGTGGAGGCCTGTGACCAGTGGTGTGCCACAGGGATCAGTGCTGGGTCCATCGTTATTCGTCATCTATATCAATGATCTGGATGATAATGTGGTAAATTGGATCAGTAAATTTGCTGATGATACAAAGATTGGAAGTGTAGTAGACAGTGAGGAAGGTTTTCAGAGCCTGCAGAGGGACTTGGACCAGCTGGAAAAATGGGCTGAAAAATGGCAGATGGAGTTTAATACTGACAAGTGTGAGGTATTGCACGTTGGAAGGACAAACCAAGGTAGAACATACAGGGTTAATGGTAAGGCACTGAGGAGTGCAGTGGAACAGAGAGATCTGGGAAGACAGATACAAAATTCCCTAAAAGTAGCATCACAGGTAGATAGGGTTGTAAAGAGAGCTTTTGGTACATTGGCCTTTATTAGTCAAAGTACTGAGTATAAGAGTTGGAATGTTATGATGAGGTTGTATAAGGCATTGGTGAGGCCGAATCTGGAGTATTGTGTTCAGTTTTGGTCACCAAATTACAGGAAGGATATTAATAAGGTTGAAAGAGTGCAGAGAAGGTTTACCAGGATGTTGCCGGGACTTGAGAAACTCAGTTACAGAGAAAGGTTGAATAGGTTAGGACTTTATTCCCTGGAGCGTAGAAGAATGAGGGGAGATTTGATAGAGGTATATAAAATTATGATGGGTATAGATAGAGTGAATGCAAGCAGGCTTTTTCCACTGAGGTAAGGGGAGAAAAAAAACCAGAGGACATGGGTTAAGGGTGAGGGGCGAAAAGTTTAAAGGGAACATTAGGGGAGGCTTCTTCACACAGAGAGTGGTGGGAGTATGGAATGAGCTGCCAGACGAGGTGGTAAATGTGGGTCCTTTTCTAACATTTAAGAATAAATTGGACAGATACATGGATGGGAGGTGTATGGAGGGATATGGTCCGTGTGCAAGTCAGTGGGACTAGGCAAAAAATGGTTCGGCACAGCCAAGAAGGGCCAAAAGGCCTGTTTCTGTGCTGTAGTTTCTATGGTTTCTATAACATCCCGTAACCACTGAGCATGATTAGGCGGAAAAGCACCCTTCCATTTAAACAAAAGCGCCCTCCTAGCCATAAGAGAGATAAAAGACAGAATGTGCAAATCAGATGTCTTCAAAATGATATCTTTCCTTCCAACAATACCAAATAGGGCAGTCAAAGGATTGGGCCTAAAATTTATTTTAAAGAGTACAGAAAAAGTTTGGAGTACTTCCTTCCAATATTTTCCAAGACTTGGGCACGTCCAAAACATATGAATAAATGAAGCTTCTCCATTGTTACATCTATCACAGTAGGGAGATAAATCCATATAAAAACGAGATAACTTATCCTTAGTCATATAAGCCCTATGAACCTCTTTAAATTGTAGGAGGGAATGACGAGCACATAACGATGAAGTATTAACCAATTTAAAAATCTCATTCCAAGTTTCTTCAGAAATTGAGGTCTGTAAATCTTGTTGCCAAAGATTTTTGATTTTGTCTAAAGAATCATTTCTCATTCCCAACAACATATCATAAATATTGGATATTGAACCATTATAAAATGATTTCATGTTAAGAATTTCATCTAATATGTTCTTATCAGGACTATTAGGAAATGTATATAATTAAGATTGCAGAAAATCTCTAATTTGTAAGTACCGGAAAAAAATGGATTTTTGGTAAACTATATTTAGTTGACAATTGTTCGAATGAAGAAAGACTTCCTCCAACAAACAGATCCCGGAAACATGTAATGCCCAATCCCAATGTTTATAAACTATATCAGTCATAGAAGGCTTAAAAAAAATTTAAAAACTGGGACTAGAAAGGGAGAATCTCAATAAACCAAAGTGTTTTTGAAATTGTATCCAAATCCTCAAAGTATGTTTGACTACCACATTTTCAGTTATTTTACTTAAGGATAAAGGAAGTGAAGAACCCAAAAGAGAGATAATAGAAAATCTATTAACCCAGTTAGCTTCTAAAGAAACCCACCCGGGACAGCCTTCATGATTAATATAGTATAACCAAAATGTGAGATTCCGTATATTAGCTGCCCAGTAATAAAACCTAAAATTTGGTAAAGCTAAACCTCTATTCTTTTTAACTTTCTGGAGATGGAGCTTATTTTATCCTGCTACATATGGAAAAATAAACATCCTCAATTGAATAGAGTCCAGAGAGTCAAAAAAGGATTTACGAATAAAAACAGGTAAAGCCCGAAAGAGGTATATAAATTTAGGTAAAACATCCATTTTAATAGAATTAATTCGATCAATCAATGATAATGAAGGAGGCAACCAATTTGATAATGTTCTTGTTATATAATTTAATAAAGTAAGAAATTTTTCTTTAAATAGGTTATTTATAATTCTTAGTAATTGTTACACCCAAATAAGTGAATTGGTTTCTTACAATTTCAAAAGGAAGGTTAATGACAAATTATTCAAAGGAAAAAGTTCACTCTCGTGAAGGTTCAGTTTACATCCAGAAAACTGACTAAAACAAGAGAGTAAAGAAAGCACGGAAGGTAATGTCGAAGAGTCCATTTGAAAAATATTACAGGATGTCAATCCATACTTGTAATTAATCTACTTTGGTACAGAATCATTATTTATACGTTAGAAAATCTCTCCAAATAGTTTCAATGTCACTTATTGAATCATTAACACATAAATATGTAAGATTACCCTTTTTGTTATTACCATCACGGAGGAGACATGGGAGCGGGAAGGCCCAGACTCAATGACTCAGAAACAGCTTCGTTCACTTTGTCATGAGATTTCTGAACAGTCCACAAATCCAATCGTGTTATTCACTTTATTTTATTATTTTTATAACTTACAATAATTTCATGTCTTTGCACTGCACTGCTGCCTCAAATCATATAAAGCAGATTCTGATTAGCAGCCCAATGATGCACAGACACCCATCTCAAACTATTTAACCATAAATCTAAGAGGTGCATGTTAACACGTCATTTGATGAAATAATGTAAATCACATCTTAAGCTCAAGAACTTAATTAAATTTGCCATGAAGTTTAAATACAAATTGGTGCTAGTCTTAAAACAAACAAGAATCCTAAAGCAAAGTTTCCCCTCTCGTCTACTGGGTGCAGAGTCAGACCAACAACATGCGTGCAACCTCTACTCCCTGCAGGCAATTTATCTATGCTATTCTTTAGAAACTTTTAATTCGTGCAATAATATACGTATAATTTAGAAAGCATCAAAAGAAATCAGTGAAGACAAAAGACACTGTAGATGCTAATATGTGGTACAGAAACAGAATATTGGAAGAACTGTCTTCTCCATTGCCACGGAGGAGCAAATTCAAATGAGAACATCTCATCCTTTGTTTGAACAGCAGAAGACTTTCTAACTTTAGGTACTCTCACCTCAGATACTCTTCTCCCACCTGTAACACTAAGTTTTCTTTTATTCAACCCTGCCATTACCCCCACCCCACTTCTGGTTCCATTTGCCCATATCTCCTCCCCATATGGAGAAATCTCAGTATGGAGTTTCTCCTAGAGTCAGCAGTAGAGACTGTTTTAACAGACATGTGTTCACTCACCTGTTCATTATTGACACACAGTTGGTAATATTCACAGATATAGATTTATTACAAAACTCCTGCAGCATAAATCCAAAGCAAACGAGGTAGGCAAAAATAGTGAGGCTGAACTTGATCAGAAAGCACACAAGGAAGTGCTGCTGGGTCTGCAGAAAGGAACACAGACAAAAATACAATCAGATTTGGGATCAGTTGATACTGATCTGCATCAGGTATCTTAAATAGAATTCCTTTCTTTTAAAGTAATAGACTTGTCACTGTGACACCTTTCAACCATTTAGTGTTTATAATTAACTCAAGTGGGATACAGTCACAGAGTTATACTGGATGGAAACAGGTCCTTCAGCCCAACTCACTATGCTGACCAGATGCCTACCCAAGCCATCCTCATTTGCCAGGGTTTGGCCCACATATCTGCAAGTTTTTCTTATTTTGTAGGCACCCAAATGTATTTTAAACTTCTGTAATGTATCTGTACTTGACATTTCCTCTGGTAGCTCATTCCACCTGCCCACTACCATGTGTGGAAAAACATGCCCAAGTACCCTTTAAATCTTTTCCCTTTCAGACTAAACTCATGCCCTTTAGTTTTAAGGACTTCCTTACCTCATGAACTTACTGTACATATCTCTGAGAAGTCACCCTAAGTTTCCTATGCTCCAAGAGAAAACAGCTCCAAACTATATAGTCATTCCTTACAAATGCAAGCCCTCCAGTCCTTGTGAATCTTTTCAGCACCATTTCCAGCTTAACAAGATCCATCCTATAGCTTGGTGACCTGAACTGCACACAACATTGCAAGTACAGAACACTGACATGTACATTTATAACACACCCTCAACAGTTTGGCCAATGAAGACAAGCATGCCAAACACCTTTTGCACTGCCTTATCACCTTTGTGGCCACTTTCAGGGAAATACATACATGTACCCCAATGTCTGTGTTCCATTAACGCTTTCCAGAACCCTCCCACTCACAAAACAAATGAGTTATCTTCCATCTGCAAATCTTTAGCCCACTTTCCCAGTTCACTGTCCTCCTTCACTGTCCACATATGTACTGAGCACACCAACTGCAATCTCACCCAAACTGTTAATAGGGATGAACACCAGTGGTCATAGGCCTCCAATCTGAAAAACAACCCACCACTACCAACCTCTGACTGTTATTACCAAGCCAATTTTCTATCCAGTTGGCTAACTCACCTTGGATCGCATGTGATCTAACATTTCAGGATAGCCTACCATATGAGACATTGTCAAAAGCCTTGCTAAAATCCATGTAGACATCTACTGCTGTTTCCTCATTGATCTCCTCTTCAAACAACACAAATTCATGAGTAATTATTTCCCATGCACAAAGCCATGCTTCCTATTCCTCATCTGTCCTGGCCTTTCCAAATGTAGGTAGATCCTATCTCTCAGAATCCTTTCCATTAACTTTTCCACCACTGATGTTAAGATTGCTTACATTAAATGAACCATTTATTTTCAAGCATAGATACCAGAAGGGGTCAAAGAAAAACTAAGCCCGTATGTAACACAAGTATTCAAACAATTTAATTTTCAAGGAAATGAAAACTATAACATATTTGTATCAGAAGCATGAAATGAGCTTTGCTGATTATCAGAGCCGAGATACAACCTACAGAAAGCTATCATAAGCAAAGTAAAGCTATTTTGATTGAAGATAGAGGTGCAATTGGATGCACATCAACTGTGCCAAACTTTGCATGCCATTACTTCCTATAAGGCAAAACCTAACTTCACAAATAGCTGTGATGCTTCACTCTCAAGTGAACTCAATACCTTTTATGCACACTTTGAGAAAGAGAATTGGATTGTACTGCAGCATCTGGCAACCCTACATTATCTGCCTTGGATGCCAACATCAGAGTAAGTTTCAAGTTTCCCTTGCAAGGCATCAGATCCCAATGGTGTACCTGACTTGATATTGAAAACCTGTGGCAAACAACTGGCTGTGTGTTCAAGACATCTTCAATCACTCATCTGCTTCAAAAGGTCATCAATCACATTGGTGCTCAAGAAGAGCACGGTGAACTTCCTGGCAGGGAGGTTTGCTAAGGCTATTGGGCAGAGTTTAAACTAGAATTGCTGGGGAGTGGGAACCAAACTGAAGAGACAGAGGAAGAAGCAGTTGGCTCACAAATAGAGAAAGCTTGGAGACAGTGCGAAAGGGAGGATAGGCAGGTGACAGTGAAGGGATGCGCGCAGACCCATGGTTTGACATGTGTCTATTTTCATGCAAGGAGTATTATGAATAAAGCGGATGAGCTTACAGCGTGGATCAATACTTGGAGCTACGATGTTGTGGCCATTACAGAGACTTGGATGGCTCAGGGCCAGGATTGAGATGTTTCAGAAAGGACAGGGAAGGAGGTAAAAGTGGTGGAGGGCTTAGCACAGTTGATCAGAGATAGTGTCACAGCTGCAGAAAAGGAGAAAGTCATGAAGGGATTGTCTACAGAGTCTCTCTGGGTGGAAGTTAGGAACAGGAAGGGGTCAATAACTCCACTGGGTGTTTTTTTTATAGACCACCCAATAGTAACAGGGACATCGAGGAGCACATAGGGAGACAGATTCTGGAAAAGTGTGAAGCCCCCCTGGCCACCCTCAGGGTCGCTCGGCTTGCTGTCGTCTATGGAAATAGCCCTCGGCCCCGCCAAACTGGGTAATTAGTTTGTGTGGATGCTGTGTGATGTACCCCACCCCGCCCAAATAACAGACAATACACCAGATACGATTAAATGATTTACAGTTTATAGATATTACTGGAACTATACAATTAATAGAGAATAACATATAAAAGGAAAATAAAAGACGCCACACTTATCAAAGTTCAATCTCTTTGTGCACAAACAGTTGGAGCTCAGGACCCTTCTTCTTCACCCTGCGACCCCTCGGACCACCTCGACCGGCCGCCTGGGACCAACAACGGTGGTCGACCAGACGCTCCACACCAGTCCATCTTCTCGCTGACCGCCTTCCTCGGGGTTCGACCCCGTTAGCAGACATCACAGCACCTGGTCCATCCTCTGTCTCTCTCTCCCACCTTCTGCCCCAAAACCCCGCGCATACAATATCTTCAGATACACCAAAAACATAACAACTATCCCAATTGGTTCGTAACATATTCTTCTCACACTCTAACCCAAAACAAGCTGCTAGCGCAAGAACGTTCTCAGCGTTTAACATAACAAAGAAGCATTCCCAAGTATAACATAACAAAGAAGCCATTTTAATTAGCCTACGCAGTAACATAAAAGACGAAACCCCCTTACAAGTGTAATAACAACAGGTTTGTCGTGGTGGGAGATTTTAATTTCAAAAATATCAGTTGGCATCTCCCTAGAGCAAAGGGTTTAGATGGGGTGGAGTTTGTTAGGTGTTTTCAGGAAGGTTTCTTGACACAATATGTAGAGAAGCCTACAAGAGAAGAGGCTGTACTTGATCTGGTATTTGGAAATAAACCTGGTCAGGTGTCAGATCGCTCAGTGGGAGAGCATTTTGGAGATGATGATCACAATTCTATCTCCTTTACCATAGCATTGGAACATATAAGTCAGGAAAGTGTTTAATTGGAGTAAGGGGAAATACGAGGTTATTAGGTAGGAACTTGGAAGCATAAAGTGGGAACAGATGTTGTCAGGGTAATGTACGGAATAAATATGGCAAATGTTCAGGGGATATCTGCGTGGAGTTCTGCATAGGTACGTTCCAATGAGACAGGGAAAGGATAGTAGGGTACAGGAACTGTGGTGTACAAAGGCTGTTGAAAATCTAGTAAAGAAGAAAAGCTTACAAAAAAGGTTTTTAAAAAACTCCATATTGATAGAGATCTAGAAGATTATTACGCTAGCAGGAAGGAGCTTAAGAATGAAATTAGGAGAGCCAGAAGGAGCCATGAGAAGGCCTTGGCGGAGAGGATTAAGGAAAACCCCAAGGCATTCTATAAGCATGTGAAGAGCAAGAGGATAAGACGTGAGAGAATAGGAACAATCAAGTGTGAAATGTGTGTATGGAACCAGAGGAGATAGCAGAGGTACTTCATGAATTCTTTGCTTCAGCATTCACTACAGAAGGATCTTGGCAATTGTAGGGATGACTTACAGCGGACTGAAAAGCTTGAGCATGTAGGTATTAAGAAAGAGGATATTAAGGTACCCCATGCAAGGATCATTGAGAAAGTAAGGAAGCATGGGATCCAAGGGGATATTGATTTGTGGATCCAGAACTGGCTTGCCCACAGAAGGCAAAGAGTGGTTGTAGACAGGTCATATTCTGCATGGAGGTTGGTGACCAGTGGTATGCCTCAGGGATCTGCTCTGGGACCCCTACTCTTCGCGATTTTTATAAATGACCTGGATGAGGAAGTGGAGGGATAGGTTAGTAAATTTTCTGATGACACAAAGGTTGGGGGTGTTGTGAATAGTGTGGAGGGCTGTCGGAGGTTACAGCAGGACATTGATAGGATGCAAAACTGGTCTGAGAAGTGGCAGATGGAGTTCAACCCAGATAAGTGTGAAGTGGTTAATTTTGGTAGGTCAAATATGATGGCAGAATATAGTATTAATGGTAAGACCCTTGGCAGTGTGGAGCATCAGAGGGGTCTTTTGGTCAGAGTCCAGAGAACACTTAAAGCTGCTGCGCTGGTTGACTCAGGCATACGGTGTATTGGCCTTCATCAATCGTGGGATTGAGTTTAGGAGCCAAGATGTAACGTTGCAGCTGTATAGGACATTGCTCAGACCCCACTTGGAGTACTGTGCTCAGGTCTGGTCGCCTCACTACAGGAAGGATGTGGAAACCATAGACAGGATGCAGAGGAGATTTACAAGGATGTTGCCTGGAGCATGCCTTATGAGAATAGATTGAGTGAACTCAGTCTTTTCTCCTTGGAGCGATGGAAGATGAGAGGTGACCTGATAGAGGTGTACAAGATGACAAGAGGCATTGATCGGCTGGATAGTCAGAGGCTTTCTCCCAGTTAGCACTTCATAAGCTTCCTGTGCCCCCCCCCCCATAAACATACCACCAAGAGTTCGAACAAGCGATGGAACTTTTTGGTGGGTAATGGACCCTTGGTTGACCCCAATACGGACACTGGGTATGACCCCAACACTGATGATGACCCAGAGGACCCGAACCCACCACCCACTTTAGATGAGGTTATGGAGGGCCCAATGGGTCCCCAAGAAAATGGGGTACAGAGACAATTTCCCAACAGAACGGTTCCCAACCCTAATGCAGGGAAAGGGCAGAATGCTAACCCTACCATTCAGGTGTATACTCCTTGGAAACCTCAGGACATGTGTCTAATTATGAGCCAAGCACCAAACCGCAAGACTAATCCCAAAAGTTTTATAGAATACATAATCGGAACCGTTCAAATGTATCAGGCCACCCCCACCGCCCCACAAAGACCTTTTTAGCACCCTTACCCAACATGAGCAGACTAAGTGGAAAGAGTACATGCAGTACTCTAACTGGCAGGAATTTGTGGCAGCAGTCCCAGAATCAGCTGACCAGACTGACAGAATCAAGCAAACGCTTAAGGAAATGCTAACTATGGGCTTCCGCCGTCCAGGCCCCAGCAACTACCCTTAACAATTGGGTTACAGGATGCTACCACTTTGGCGCCTCTGATCATTGGCAAAGGGAATGTCCCAATTGCCAACGGCAGTCCAGGCCTCTGGGTCGGCGGCAACCATTCACCACCGATAACCCGTTTTCTGCCTTACTAGTTGATCAGTCGAATTCTAACTCCCCGTCCTCTCTGATATTCCTGAAGAATAGCCCATATTTAACCTATTAGTGGAAGGCAACAATGTCCCCTTTATGCTAGATACTGCAGCAACTATGTCAACACTTGAATTTTCCTGCATCAATCTACATGGTTTCAGGATGTCCGACACCTCAGTGACTCTGAGCGGTTTAATGGGACAAGAAAAATCCTACCCACTGACGGAACCCCTACCAGTCCAATTTGGGGACCAACAGAGTACAATTCAGTTTGCCCAAACCCCGGACCTTGGAGTTAACCTAGCAGGGAGAGACCAGCTGTGCTCCCTCCAATTTAAAATAAAATGTCTTGTTGCTGGAATTACTATTAGTGATCCCGACTCCAGAAGGACCACCATCCTCCTCAGTAGTGGGCTGTAGACCTTCGGCCCGGAGACTTCGACCCACCCTTGCAGGTGCCTGACCCACATGTAACTCTGGTGTATGACCCCTCAGGGGTCTCAAAGGAATTAGAAACCCGGTATGCCCCCTTTGTCGGCAACATGGTCAGCATTACTGTCCTGGGAGATAAAGGGTAAGGAGGGAGCAGCATTATTAGTTCAGGTGCCTACTGAGATATGGAGCCAGTTGGGTCTTATGTCCCCCCACATCATCTTGTCAGTGGCTGCAGGACACAAACCAAAGGAGTTAGGGTTTCTAGCCTGCCGACTGCAGGAACAGGCAGACCCGAGCCTCCTCGGAACTCCCCAGATGTTACCAGATGGAACTTTGACTTATTACCTTTCCCCTTTTTCGGTAACAGGCTGTGTCCATTGTCATCAGCCTCACCGCCTCCCCTCGGATGAGCCAGCCCCTGACTTATGGGCCGCATCAAAGGTTGAGGTAGGACTAACCTCTATGACCCCAGTGCAAATTTGGGTGAAACAGGGAGTACAGCTGCCCTCCATTCCACAATACCCACTTCGGAAGAATGCTGTTGACAGTATCACTTCCCTGGCGGACTGTTTTTGCAAACAGGCATCTTGGTCCCCTGCCAATCACCTTGTAACACCCCTATTCTACCCGTTCCCCAAACCTGGACGGACGGAGTGGCGCCTGGTACAAGATTTACAGAAGATAAATGAAATAGTTGAACCTTTACATCCTGTCGTCCCCAACCCCGCCACCTTTTTAGAAAGCCCAACTGAGGACCTCACGGAACCACCCCATGACTGTTTAACGAGGAACCACTTTCTGACTACTCCCTGCCTGGATGTCTCGGATAAAGCTTTCCCATCTGCAGATTTAATCCTTTTCGTTGACGGTAGTTCCTCTGTCTTTGAGCCAAGGCCAATTTCTCTGCCGAGGAGACAATGTGAATGGCTGTTTGCGCCGCTAATCTGGCTTCCCTGTCCGCCCGGTTGTTACCCAGAGAAACTGTGGAGGAATCGGAGAGGCGGCAGGTGGTCCTTTTGAATGCATCCAGCTTGTGTGTACAATGTTATAAGTATTGTTTAATAGTTGTAGGTGTGTTCAGTAGATGGATTGAAGCCAATCCGACCACCAACAAAGCCTCAATGGTAGTGAGACTGCTACTCACAGAGATCATACCAAGATTTGGGGTACCCCGACAGATAAGCTCAGATAATGGCCCTCGCTTTGTAGGAAGGATAAATAAGGAACTGTGTGAGGTACTGCATATCAAGCAACAGTTCCACTGTACCTACCACCCTAGGGCGGTGGGCATAGTGGAAAGAGCTAACTGCACCTTGAAAAACAAATTGGCCAAACTGATGTCTGAAACTGGCCTAAATTGGCTAAAGGTTCTCCCATTGTCACTGTACCACATGAGGATCACTCCCATTCGACTACTGGGGTGTCGGCCGCCGAGGTCATTTATGGGCGCCCAGGAAGAACCCTATGGGATGCCAATACCCAACCCCTCACCCAAGTTGATCTTAACATCATGGGGGACAAGTTACAAAGGTACTTCAGACAATTAACATCCTCTTTGAAGTTTCTTCATTCACAGGTGCAGGAGACGTTCACCCCACAAAGAGGACCTGAGACAGAGTGGCCTAACTTAAAGATTGGAGACGCGGTACTGATAAGGGATTGGGAGCGTCCCAAGCTTGGACCTCGGTGGAAAGGACCCCTCCAGATACTTCTCCAGACACCCACAGCGGTAAAGGTACAAGGCCAAGGCCACGACCGTTGGATTCACCCGAGTGATTGCAAGCGATGGCTGCCAGAAGAGAAATGATTATTGATAGACTTGGACTCTTCATCATTGCCATCACCTTTATGGTGACCACTCCAGAGGAAAATCTGTTCTATAAAACCCATATGCAGCTGCATGGTAATCATACTGTGTGTTATCCGCTTGCCCAATCAGTAGAAGCCATGTTTGTAGCCACCCCAGGATGGAACCCTAAGAGCTTGTACACCACTGATACCTCAGACACCCCCTGCACAGGAAGGACAGGCAGGGGACAATAGGGCAATGTGTAGAACTTGTATACAACGGTACGAGGGAATCCCCAAGACCCAACTGCATTGGGTCTCGTCCCATTAAAGGAACAAAGGCTAACTGTTCTGACCCACAAAGTTACCCCTATTGTTTTGGAGAAGGCTGGGTCTGTGTAGTAGGTCTGGTTCCAAGCAATACCTCCTGGGCAATGACTCATTGCATACGCCGGAGATGCAGAATACAAAGAGGATGGTTTAGTAACGCATGTACAGAAGTGTCTTAATGTGATCATGGGACCGCAGAGGGTCTGTGGGAAGTGTAACAGGACACATGTTACTACAGATTCCCTGATATATCCATATAACACTTCAGATTTTAATCCATATGGAGGAACTGGTAACTGGCACAAAAAACAAACGACGGGAGCAGGGAAGTCTACCATAAAATGCTACCAGGCTAAAGAGGGATTCGTTTTCCTTCTTAGTGGGACTTTTACCACAGCCACATCCACTCTGCCAGCCCTGTTTACGGCGGGAACGATTGGGCTTGTCACGGTCCCTTGCCCCCAGAAGGCTCATGTCCCGGTCAGTAAGTAGGGAGTTCTGTACGAACTGGAAGGATCCTGTTACGCTGGGCTCCTCTTTAGGCTATGGGTTTCTGAGTACTCTCTCTCTCTCTAGGAGGTTCGGCAGGGACCATAGCTGCCCAGAATCGGAACTATATTATTTGTGGGCTGACTATGCTGGGAAACAGTACCATGGAAGGACTGAAGGCCATAAATAAAGAACTGGTAGAGTTGCAACTGTACGCCCAACAGACCCGGTATGCTGTAGACTACCAGTTGGCTCAGCAAGGAGGAGTATATGCTGTAGTAGGGGACAAATGTATCATCCACGTCACAGACGAATCATGCTATTCAGTCTATTGAGAAACAATTAGATGATTTCAGGCAAGGTCCCGAACCAGGTGATGGGTGGTTAGGTTGGCTGTTAGGAGGTTCCTATTTGCTATATGGGCCTATTACAGTCATAATCACTCTTATTGCAATGTGTGTTTTATTAGCTTGTATTAATACGTGTTGCAAGGTGTGCCTGCATCAGCTAAGAAATTCATTTTTGGCCCCACTCTAAACATATTATCATGAAATGATAAAAGGAGGGAATGAGATGTTAAGGAGTTAGCATCTCATAAGCCTCTTGTGACCCTGGCTATTTTGTAAAGGTCATAGCGGCTAAGACTTTGCAAAAAGAATAGAAGCACAAGTGTTTCTTACAAGATAAGCATTAAAAGGAATGCCTGTTTCAAGGGTAGGAGGCTCCGAGTGGCAAGCTTGTGTCTGGCTGTATCCAGACATAGGGACAATTAAACTGTTACATGAACAATTTATGGCTGATAAGCTAACAATAATCATCTGTACGGAAAACCAAGGGGGTTGAACCCACATGTATCTGGTGTATGTGACTGCATGTGTATTAAAGAGCTGCACTTGCTTTAGAAGCCAGAGACCTCCGAAGCAGCCTCCAAGAGAGTGCTTAAGGAGGGTTCCCTCCGGTAGCTTGCTACTAATAAAGAGTTAAAGTTCCATTCACCGTAGTACGTGATGTCTTTGCATCGGGTAGATCGAAAAGAAGGTTACTGAAATGGCTAGCACAAGAGGGCACAGTTTTAATGTGCTTAGAAGTAGGATTGTCAGGGTTAAGTTTTTTTTTTTACGCAGAGAGTGGTGAGTGTGTGGAATGGGCTGTCAGCAATGGTGGTGGAGGCAGATATGACAGGGTCTTTTAAGAGACTTTTGGATAGGTACATGGAGCTTAGAAAAATAGAGGGCTATGGGTAACCCCCAGGTAATTTCTCAAGTAAGGACATGTTCAGCACAGCTTTGTGGGCCAAAGGGCCTGTATTGTGCTGTAGGTTTTCTATGTCCAACTTCCTTAATGCTATCGCCCAGAAGCCATCAATTATACTGGTGCTCAAGAGCAGGGTAAACTTCCTTAATGACTATTGCCCAGTAGCACTCACATCTACTGTGATGAAGTACTTTGAGTGGTTGGTCATGGGTAGAATCAACTCCTGCCCAAGGACCTGGACCTACTGCAATTTGCCTATCACCACAACAAGTCTACAGCAGTGGCTCTCCACTTGGCCTTGGCCCTCTTCCTCACTCGCAATCAACACAGACGCACTTCAAGTATGCAGACTTAGCCCAGTACTCTACTCTTTCTACACTTATGACTGCATGGCGTGGCATAGCTCAAACTCCATGTATAAGTTCACTGGTGACAACTATTATTGGCAGATTGTCAAGGAGACTTACAAGAGTGAGATAGATCAGTTGGTTGAGTGGTGTCACAACAACCTCATACTCAAAGTCAGAAAGACCAAGGAATTGATTGTGGACTTAAGGGGGAAATGGGTGAATATACACCAATCCTCATTAAGGGGTCAGTAGTGAAAAAGGTGAACAGCTTCAAGTTGCTGGGCTTTAACATCTCAGAGAATCCATCCTGATGCAATTAAGGCAGCGGCACTATTGGTATCTCACCAAATACTTCAGCAAATTTCTACAGATGTACTGTGGAGAGCATTCTGACTGGTTCCACCACCACTTGGAGGCTCCAATGCACAAGATCAGAAACACTTCAGAGTAGACTCAGCCAGCTTCATCATTAGCTTCCATATCATCAAGAACATCTTCAAAAGGCAGTATCTCAATAAGGCAGTATTCATCATTAAGGGCTCACACTATCCAGGACATACCCTCTTCTTCTTACTATTATCAGGGAGAAAGTACAAGAGCTTGAAAACCACGCTATACATCTTAGCTTTTTCCCCTCTGCCATCAGATTTTTGAATAGTCCATGAACACTACCTCATTATTTTGGGTTTTTTTTGCACTATTTTTAATAATTTCTTATTATAATGTCTTACTATAAAGTCAGCATGGTTTCCTGAAGGAAAAATCATGCCTGCTAAATCCGTGAGGATAGACTAAGAAGCACCAGTGAGATTTTCAGAAAGCCTTTGACAAGGTGCCACACAAGGCTGCTCAACAAGAAAAGAGCCCATAGTATTACAGGAAATATACTAGCATGGATAGAAGAATGACTGACTGGCGGGAGGAAAACAGTCAGAATAAAAGGGCCATTTTCCAGTTGGCTACCAGTGACCAGCAATACAGGGGTCTGTGCTGGGATCAGTTCCTTTCAGGTTTTATGGCTTTGTGGCCGCGTTTGCAGACAATACGAAGAAAGGTGGAGGGGCAGGTAGTATTGAGGAAGCAGGATGTCTGTAGATGGACTGAGACAAATTCAGAGAATGGGTAAAGAAGTGGCAGATGGAAAATAATGTAGTGAAGTGCATGGTCATGCACTTAGGTAGAAGGAATAAAGGCAGAGACTATTTTCTAAATGGGGAGAAAGTTCAAAAATCAGAGGCGCAAATGGACATTGGAGTCCTCATGCAGGATTAATTGCAGGTTAAGTCAGTGATAAGGAAGGCTCATGCAATGTTAGCAGTCATTTTGAGAGGACTAGAATACAAAAGCAAGGATGTAATGCTGAAGCTTTAAAAGGCAATGGTCAGACCAAATTTGGGAGTATTATGAGCAGTTTTGGGCCCTTTATATAAGAAAAGATGTGCTGGGCAATCATGGGTGCATAGAATGAAACAGTTAGAATATGAGGAATATCTAATGGCTTTGGACCTATACTCGCTGGAGCTTAGAAGAATAAGGAGGATTTTATTGAAGCCTATCGCATATTGAAATGTCTAGATAGAGTGGACGTGGAAAGAATGTTTCCTATAATGGGGAAGGGCATAGCCTCAGAATAGAGGGACATAACTTAGAACAGATATGAGGAAAAAGTTCTTTGGTGAATCTGTGGAATTAATTGTCACAAATGGCTGTCCAGGCCAAGGCATTGGGTATGTTTAAGGCAGAGGTTGATAGGTTTTTGATTTATTAGGGAGTCAAAGGTAACAGAGAGAAGACAGGAGAATGGAGTTGAGAAGGATAATAAAATCAGCCATGATGGAATGGCAGAGCTTATGGCCTAGTAATTTTTAAAAATGTAGTGCACTGTAATATTGCTGCAAAACAACAAATTTTATGGCGCATGTCAGTGATAATAAACCTGGTTTTGATGCGCACAAGACGCTGAGGACCTCAGCAAGATAGGCAGCATCTATGGTGTGAAGTAAACAGTCGACGTTTTGGGATGAAACTCTTCACCAGGACTGGAAAGGAAAAGGAGTAGAAGCCAGAAGGCAAGGGGAGGCAAAAGAGCACAAACTGGCAAGTGATAGGTGAGAGGGAAGAAGGATGAAGTAAGAAGCTGAGAGGTGAAAGATGGAAGAGATAAGGGGCTGAGAAGGAGTCTAATAGCAGGGGACAGTGGACCATGGAAGAAAGGAAAGAACATGTGTTACAGGTTACTACTGTTAATATGACCTACTAAAACATTCTTATTTCTGATATTTTTCAAGATTGGTAGGTCAGACTTTTAGCATAATAGGCACAGAAAGATTTTAAAATAATGTACGGGGGTGGGGGGGATGTCTCACCTTTTTTGGAATGGATAGAAAATTCTTTCCTGTTGCCACCGTCATCACCGAACTGTCTGGCGGTTTCCCCAACAAAGAAGCACTAATGACAAAACAAAAATGACAATAAAATCTCAGTTTGGTTGCCTACTTTTTAAAGTGCTCTTTCTCCAAAATGTTCACCATCTACTTTATCTAAGTTGCTGTTTGTATTTAAACATTTCCAACACAGAGCTTCAACCAGTATCCAGTTTGAGTCACTTCAGGAAGGCATTGGTAGATTGATGTCAAATTGCTTGGAAATGATCAATGTGTGCTGATCAGAGACAGGCAATCTCTGATGTGGCAAAGTCCCCTATAGAGAGACTTTTACACATGTAAACTGCCCTTTCCAAAACTGCAATAAAATTAAAATAGTTGAGAACAATCAAAGGTAATCAAGCAAAGTTAAGATTTTCATGGGGCCTGGCAGGAACAATGGGTGCCATGTGCAGTGTCCTGTGTACAGTTGGTAATGTACCTTGGCCCTGGAGGAATGGAATGCTGTTTCATTTATATATATTGATGTATGGTTACATGGTAATTAAACATGAACTTGATTTTCTCCTGGTTAGGATACCTGGGATCTAAAATACAAATCAAAGCATGTTTTCAACCAGTGTGTGGGTAATTGTCTACCCAAGAGGACTAAGTCAGTAGTGGAGATTTGTAGATTTTTAGATGCAGATCAAGGGATATGCTGCTGAAGTGAAGGATTAGTCGTAATGTTACTGTATGGCTGAGCAGGTTTAAGAGGCTGAATATCCTTCACCTGCTTCCATTTCCCAGTTTCACATACAGAGACTAAACTTCAGATCACTAGTATTGAATTCAGAGCATTTTGCTTGCTCCGTCTTTCCAGTGGTTGTCAAAATATCTACAGTGGAATTAGTTCAGGGAGATAATACCTCTGCTTCCAGTCAATAACTCACAAGAACTTTTCAGATCTTGTAAATTCAGTTACATAAAATCCTATGAGCAGAGGAAACTTTATGTCTAAAGAGAATATAATGCTGCAAGGAGGAAGACCTCCACTGAATCTAACTAAGGGGTGTCTAATAAAACTAACAAGAAGAGTTGAGTAAAATAACTAGTGGTCTTATTCCTCATGTAGGGATCGTTGCAGTGCTCTACCAAAAGCTCAAGCACTATTAAATTGTCTTGCATGTGTAGGTAAGCAGTAGAATCTGCGGGGTGTTGACAGTTCATATGGGTGCCCAATGGTCAGTGTGGACTCCTGGACTCAAGAACCTGTCTCCAGGCAATTTGATTCCAACACCTCAATAACTCCTTCAATTTATGCAGAAAAACAGCGATGGGCATAAATGATTGAGTTGGCTGGCATTAAATATGACTATAAATGTCCAGAAAAATTATACAAAACAAAAAGCAATAGCTACTTACTAACTTAATTTTACCTCAGCTCATTCTGACTACACAGAAACACACAGGTTCTTGTGCTTCATAGGTCAGTGACCAGGGCATACAACATTACATCTTTTCTGCAGATGTTGTCCACTGAAGCAATTAGACAAATCCATGCATCAACAAACTGGCAACCAATAGAGCAAATCAGTGCCTGCAGCAAAATCCAACAACCTGGTTAATGAGAATTTTTAGATTATGAGAACACTCAGTCCTCTTTTATTGTCATTTAGAAATGCATACGTGCATTAAGAAATGATACAATGTTTCTCCGGAGTGATATCACAGAAAACAGGACAAACTAAAGACTAACACTGACAGAACCATATAATTATAACATATAGTTACAGCAGTGCAAAGCAATACCACAATTTGATGAAGAACAAACCAGGGGCACAGTAAATAAAGTCTCAAAAGTCCCCGATTCGACCGACTCCCGAGTCCCCGATAGCAGGTGGCAAAAGGGAGAAACTCCCTGCTATAAACCTCCAGGCACTGTCAACTAGCCGATGCCTTGAAAGCAGCCGACCACAGCCCACACTGAGTCCATCCGTCCGAAAACTTCAAGCTTCTGACCAGCCTCTCCGATACAGCCTCCCGAGCGCCATACTCTGCCGAGCGCCTTCGACCTCGCCCCGGCCCTGAAACATGCAAGGCTGAGGATTTTGGGGCCTTCTGCTCCGAAGATTCCAGTTACCACACAGTAGCAGCGGCAGCGAAGCAGGCATTTCAGAAGTTTTCCAGATGTTCCTCCATACTCTCACTTTTATCTCCATCAAATCAGAATTGTGCATGGTCCCCTACTTGGCAGATAACAGACAACACCACCGAAGTGGCTGTGCGTGCTGCCGTCGTGCTGCCATTTTCTCCTCCTACCTTTTCTAATGTGGAGAGATTAAGCAGAGAGCTGAAGGTATACTGCCCATTCCTTCCAAAGTTGGGAGGAAGTTACTCATAATTATTCTGCCTACGTTTGTGTTGCATGTTACTAATTATAAGGAGTCTCACTGTAATTACTAGGGAATTAAACTTTGCCTCTCCTATTAGGAGAGTTTCAAGCTTAACTTGAGACTCTGTGATTGCGTTCCTTCCAATACAGAAGATTGATGGAAGATTTTGAACAGGAGTTCCAAATCACAAAGCATTTTGACAGAATAAATAGGCAGAAACTATTTACAGAGGCAGAAAACTATTAAGGTGATTGGAAAAAGCTAAACCAGCATTAAAATTTTGCTTCTGCAAAAGTGCATTACAAAAGTGTGATGGATGCAGGATCAGTAGCTATTATGAAAAGTGGACAAATACTTGGAGAAAACTTGCAGGGCTACGCAAAGGCAACAGATTGGAACTACATAGTTCTTTCAAAGTAGCACACTTCTGAAACCATGATCAGAATGGAGGCTTTAATTATTTTTCCACCAGTAATTTTATACCCAATTAAGTTCTTAATACATCAAGAGCATCGATACCATTTCCAACTTGATGATCAGCAGAAACTAATAGCTTTCCCTTTGGATGTGTTGCTCACAGGTGCCATATGTACCTACCTGAGCAATGGGTAGCAGAAGCAGGATAGCCAGAGAACATCAGTGGTGCTGAGAGGTGGAGGCAACTGAACCAGACAGGCCAAAAACTGCTCAAATACAAGAGAGCCTAGTATAAACAATGGGTCATCATGCCTGCTAGCACATTAGTAGTGAACATATTAAAGAATTCTGTACAATTACAACAGTGATATGACCAAGTCGGACATACACTTGTCTTTTTCCAGCAAAAAGAGAATCAAGAACTAGAGGGCATAGATTTAAGACCAGAGTGGAAAGATTTAAAGAGAACTGAAGGGGGAAGAGGCAGCTGTGGGGGGTGGGAGGGAGAGAGAGAAGGACAGAGAGAGAGCAATGTCTAAAATGATGCATGTGGCAAATTGGCAGTGCTTCTTCTGTCCTAAAAGGGCTAGACCATAAACACAAGATAAAACACCCTCACATGAGGAAGTCTGCAGATGCTGGAATTTCAAGCAACACACATAGAAGTTGCTGGTGAATGCAGCAGGCCAGGCAGCAACTCTAGGAAGAGGTACAGTCGACGTTTCAGGCTGAGACCTTTCCGTCGACTGCACCTCTTCTCAGAGATGCTGCCTGGCCTGCTGCGTTCACCAGCAACTTTTATGTTAAATAAAACACCTTCCAAGGATTTGCAAAGTTGACTTCATACTGGCAATTAGTTTATTGTTGCCACCTGTACCAAGATGCAAAGCTTTGCCTTGCATACCATCCACATGGATCATTTCACACCAGCACTTTGAGATAACACAAAGGGAAAAGCAATTGACAGAATGTAGTATATGTTGTTGCAGCAACAGTTACAGAGGAAGTGCATGTAGACTAACAGATGCAAGGGCCACAAGGTAGAGTGAGATAAAGAATTCATCTTTATCTTATAAGAAGTCCATTCAAGTCTTATAGAAGTGGGACAGAGTAAAACAGCCGTACCTTCTGCACAATGGTGGTGGGGGGGGGGGGAGGGGGAGAGAGAAATGACCGAGGTAGGAGGGGTCCTTGATTATGATGACTGTGATAGCACAGGAATGAACAAAG
Source organism: Mobula birostris (assembly GCF_030028105.1). Lineage (NCBI taxonomy): Eukaryota > Metazoa > Chordata > Chondrichthyes > Myliobatiformes > Myliobatidae > Mobula > Mobula birostris. The sequence continues at coordinate 10,857,000 of NC_092393.1, read as the reverse complement.
AAGCAGGTGTGATTAAGAAGGAAGGCTAATGTGGGTGGGGAGAAAGCTCTGGCCAGGAGCAGGTGAAGTTGTTTACAGTGGAGGAGGGATGTCAGAGGCAAGGGGTTCAGTAGGCAGAGGAGAGCTTATACTTCCTCTACTGATCACAGCCAAAACAGCAGGAAAATCTGAATATTTACAATTTTAATATGAGGATTTGCAGACTGAAGTAAAAAACATGACCTATGCTACGTTCATGTGAACAGAAGATAAAAATCTATTCTCCTACCTGAATGAAGACAAGTGTAAGTTGACATTGCAACAGGAACAAAAAGCATTTCCTGATTCCATACGTTGTGTGCCGTGCCTATAGAAAAAATGGAAACACTTGTTAAATTAGAGTAGCAAAGTTGTGTTCAGTTCTGTTATATGCTTTACAAGTTATACGCAAGCACTATATAGGTGGATATCAGCCACTTGTGCATGGATGACATCTATATTTAAACTAAGTTTTATTTGGTACTGACTGAGGAACAGTGAATGGGTGAACTAGCAATCTAGCCTAATGAAAAACAGTTAGGCCAACAGCAAGATTCGTTCAGCTTCACAGAACAGTTTTCCCATTTGGAGATTCCTGAGCTGAAAGCTCATCCACTGGCCACACACTCAAAACCTTAATCAATGCCAGGTACAAAATTGTGGGCTGTATGCTTGTTGTTTTTCCATTAGTAATTCTACCAAACAGTCTTCTTACAAAGCACAATTGTCTCAAGTTAACTTGGCTTGCTTAAACTCTGTTACCTATTTACATTCTTACAAAGGAAGATGGATTAAGAGTAAATGTCAATGAATTTAGATTAGATTAGATTATGAGGACACTCAGTCCTTGTTTATTGTCATTTAGAAATGCATGCATTAAAAAATGATACAATGTTCCTCCAGAATGATATCACAGAAACACAGGACAAACCAAGACTAAAACTGACAAAACCACATAATTATAACATATAGTTACAACAGTGCAAAGCAATACCGTAATTTGATAAAAGAGCAGACCATGAGCACGGTAAAAAAAAGTCTCAAGTCCCGATAGCCCCATCATCTCACGCAGATGGTAGAAGGGAGAAACTCTCCCTGCCATGAACCTCCAAGCGCCGCAAACCATGCAGCACCATTGGAAGCACCTGACCGCAGCAGACCCTGAGTCCGTGCAAAAACTTCGAGCCTCCGACCAGCCCTCCGACACCGAGCACCATCCTCTGCCGAGTGCTTCAACCCCGCCCCGGCCGCTGAGCAACAAGCAAAGCCGAGGACTTGGAGTCTTCCCCGCCGGAGATTCTGGATCACACAGTAGCAGCGACAGCGAAGCAGGCATTTCAGAAGTTTCACCAGATGTTCCTCTGTGCTCTCACATCTGTCTCCGTCAAATCAGGATTGTGCATGGCACACTACTTGACAGGTAACAGATATCACCACTGGAGTGGCCACTGTGAGCTGCATCACGCCGCCATCTTCTCCTCCCTCCTCCAGCCTTTTTAATTTTAAAAGATGAAGGCTAATTATTTTGCTACTTATGCAATGTCTTCTAACTTCTCCCACACAGATACCTTCAAAATCTCCCAAGGATTTATTAGTCATTTCCATTTCACTTATCCAGTCACACACATCAAAGTTGCTGGTGAACGCAGCAGGCCAGGCAGCATCTCTAGGAAGAGGCACAGTCGACATTTCGGGCCGAGACCCTTCGTCAGGACTAACTGAAAGAAGAGTTAGTAAGAGATTTGAAAGTGGGAGATTTGAAAGCCTGACGAAGGGTCTCGGCCTCTTCCTAGAGATGCTGCCTGGCCTGCTGCGTTCACCAGCAACTTTGATGTGTGTGGCTTGAATTTCCAGCATCTGCAGATTTCCTCGTGTTTGCGTCACTTATTCAGTCATTCACTTATTCACTTTTCAGTCACATCAGGTTCCATGTTTGTGGGATGACACCCAGCTGCCACTCGCAGCCATCTCACTGGAGCACTTAGATTATACCACATTGTTCTCTGAAATCTAACAGTGCATGACAAGAAAAATCCTCTAAATTGTGAGTCAGCTGAAGCCTTTACTCCTTAGAACAAAAAACAGAAGCCTTCATCACTAAATAGATGAACTTTGGCAGTAGTGACTACACTTAAAATATTAAAGTGACAGTTAATTTCTTCCTCTGATTCTCAAACAGAATTGTCCACAAAGAAGCAAGATGGGAACAGGCATTAGGTGTAATGCCTTCCATAGATGAATGGACCACCTACAGCAGAACCCTGGAACAATAGCACTAAAGAATGTTATGAAAAATTTTGAAGATCATCTGGAAGGACAGAAGATCAGTAAACTGGAAGAGGCTAACATGAACAGGATTTCTACCACGATAAAGCAACACCAACTCCTATGGACAGGTCTTGTCATTTGGATGCCTAACTCAAATCGCCCCAAACAGATCTTTTTGTCCCAGCTGCAGGTAGGTCAGCGAGCTCCTGGTTGGCAAAGGAAACACTTCAAAGATAACATCAAAATCAGCTTGAGGAAGTTCAATACTACACCTAAAACCTGGGAGAATATTGCTCTTAATAGATACACCTGGAGGAAATCTGTTCAAGAGGGAACTGTCCTACATGAGAGCGACCTCCGATGTGCCACAGAGAACAAAAGGCAGCAGTGAAAGAAGAGAATGAACAACCAAAAGACCCGACCACTAACCACAGGCAACACTTACTCTTGTCCACACTGCACCAGAAAACATGGATCCCAGATTGGCCTCTACAGCCAGCTGAGGACCCACCAATAGATAATCCCTTAGGAGAACATACTCGACTCGAGTGATCATACTACAATGGCTGAATTTTATGTATCATTAGAAATGTATTTACAGTAAACCGTGAAGGTATTAAAAGGCATTCAGAAAAGATGGACGGCAATGATGCCTGGGATTAAGGTATATGGATACAAGGATGGATCGGAGGGGGTTGGGACTGTTTATTTTGTAAAAGAGGCTAAGAAATTAATTACTATTAGTCCATAACTATTTAATAAAGTTAATGAGGATTAACAGCAACATGAGGAAAGCCATTTCAAAATAAGTATATGGTTGAAATCTGAAACACATTGCTTGCAGAGCTGGTTCAGGCATATTGCACTGCGGACTTCAAGAAGAATTTGGATAAACATATGGTGGAGCAGGAATTTCAACACTACTGACATGGGAGTGGAACTCGAGATTTGCTCTGGTACAATCAGCACAGACTTAGTGGCCTCATTCTGTGCTGAACTCATTGTGATTTCCATGCCATGAGATATGAGTGTGGTTATAAAAATGTAACTGATACATACATTTTCCAGAGATTTGGTTGTAAAATTATCATCCTGCTACAGAAACAATCCATCTTAAAATATCTTCAGCATATTTTAAGTCCTCTCTAGATTAATGTCTGGCAGCCTCTGGGTAGGTACACAGCATAAACTGGTTGGCCACTGAGACTAAGTATATACAAAATTTAATCCAACTTGGTTCACTGCACATTGCTTGATAAATACCTCTCAAGTGACATGGATAGCTTTAACCTTGAAAATGCTGATCATCCAAAATACTTCAGCATATATTTAGACAGCAAGCTCTTCTTTAATGATCCCATTACCAAACACCAGTGGGATCATCACTAGAACTGGCATTTCAGCAATAGGTCAGGGATTCTGTTCACAAATGTTTCAGAATTTAGTATATGAACCTTGTATTGCATTATCAGTGGTATAAACTCTGAACCAATTAGTATGCAGCTTTAAATAATTAGTACATCCACCCATATGGTTACTTGCATAAATTTAGCTTGTACTCTGATAATGAATCAGAGTCTGATGACTTCAGCAGTTCATTCAGTAGAAAGTGCAACTGTTTCTTTTCCAGCTTGACTTGGAATGGGCATGAAACATTTAGCTGTAATTCTTGCCCACATCCAAGGGAACTTGCTGCCAGCATGATGAAAGTTAGGGGTAGGTAAGGGTGCGAGAGGTAGAAATTAGAGAAAGAATTGGGCTTTATTTTGTAGGCTTCCATCGCAAATCTGGATGAACTAAAGGAATATATTCTTATTGCAATAAATGCTCTTCTCTTCCTCTCTGCCATTTTACAAACACTGCAGAATATTCAATACAGGAAACCCAAGATTGCTATCCATTTCCTAACTGTAAGGGATCATCCACAATGTATCAATGCAAGTTCTATACTATGCTTTTCCTGCCTCCAAACAAGCATCCTGACTTATGGAACTCTAACCAACTGTGCCAATGATGAATGCACAATGACAGTCTCTGTGCTGCTATGGGAACACCAAGCATTGACAACAGGCACATGAACTTCATTATTCTTCAAACGGAAGTCTCCCCAAATCCTTGAGCACAACACTTTTGCAACTCTCACTTCGGCTAGCAGCTGATAGCTGATAGGGGGTTGATAGCCCCTGGGCCAGCCAAACTTAAGAAATCACATTTGCGTGGATGCTGCGTGATGTGTCCCCTGTTACAAATCAGTACCCCGAAATAACAAACAGTATACAATATGCAATTAAATGATTAAGCATTATAATTCTTACTTTGACTATATGGTTAGTAAAGAAAACGGAGGAAAAGAAAGGGCCCAATCTTATGAAACAGTTTATTATGCAATGTTGGAGCTCACTGATAAGTCAATTGTCCACCATCGACCTCCTCCGATCGTCGCTGCCCTTCAGACCCTCGCTCCAAGTCCACCCCGTCCGGCAGTCTACCAACTCTCTCCATTCACGTCTTCTCTCCTCATCTCTCCCCAGCAAAAGACCTTGAAAATCTCTCTTCCAGACTCACAAGAACAACAGCATTCCAAATCCCGTTATTTCTAATCATAACCCAAACATTGCTGCTACAGAGAAACCACTACATTAACAGTGAAACCCTAAAGCATGTTACACTTTCAATACCTATTGTGAAGTATCTGTGCAGTGCACAAATGTTGGCATTGATATTTATGCTGCTTACTGATAAATGTAGTGCCCTACCTGCTAAGTTCCTACAATTCGCTTTGAAACAATGCACTCTTGTTGAAAACATTAACTTGCATTCTGAAGTCAGTGAAAAGTCTGTTCAACAGCTGATATGGCAAGGTGAAAAGTCTATCTTCCCATCTCATTCCACATTCTCAACTCACCAATGCCACAAAATTAGAGGGAGATTGCTCCAGAAATAAAGTTTCAAAATCACAATTGCTCGAAGTGTTACCCGACGATTCACTGCAAAAAATATTTGGCAAACACTTTAGATTACTCTTCATAATGCTGCTGCAGAGCACATTTAAACAAAATGTCTTGGAAGGCATCCTTTACAGAATAACATAAAATACACAGAACCATCCATTTGGCTCCATTTCAAGCGCAGTTCAAGTATGGAACTCGCTACTCCATGTAGTAATTGAGGCAAAGAGCATAAAAATGTTTAAGGAGGAGCAAAACAATACAATGTGGACAAAGAGTTCGAAACTTGCTGGTGTGACTAGCAGAGGGCTAAAGGCAAGATAAATGGCAAGATAAATTTGCTAAAATGGACAGTCTGCTTCTGTACTGCGAACAGCATACCCAAACATTGTTTACTACTGTGAAAAATTTCACTTCAATATTTATTTGCTGCCTCTCAACGTGCTGTTTGTAATTCAAGTTCTGCACTGTGTGGATTTATCTTTAGATCCTGAGGCAGAAAATACTATAGTGATTTGATGACAGACATTTAATTCCTATTTGTTACTATTATCATGTAACAAGCTTTCTAATGCTTGATCCTTAGCTAGGAAGTAGTCATGTGCTTTACACAAATAGATTAACCACTCAACAATGACTGCCCTGTTTATTTTCCTATTATCCATTTTTAACCTGAGGTGCATCGTCAACACAAGTCAGGAGAAAAATCCTTTCCCATAAACATTGTATTTCAAGTGTAGAAGATACACAGAGAACACAGGATGCAACTTCATCAGAAGCAGGAACATTAGAACACAAGAGACCCTTCGGCTCAGCCTGAATCGTCGACTGTACTTTTTTCCCCATAGATGCTGCCTGGCCTGCTGAGTTTCTCCAGCATTTTGTGTGTTTTGCTTGGATTTCCAGCATTTGCAGATTTTCTCTTCTTTGACATTACAACCCAAGTGGAGCATTCATCCAACTCTGGTCTACAGCTCTATTCAATTTGATATTGAGTGACAGGACACCTCAAATTCACTTGTCTGTTTTTTACTTCACATCCACTTAGACTTTAATTGCCCTAATTGGCCTATTCACATTTCTCATACCTTGATTTTAAGAACACTTCTCAGTATTGACAACTGTACCCAAGAATAGTTTTTCCAATTCTACTCTACCAAATTCTGAAATAAATAACCAGTACATCCACCCAGATGGTTACTTGCATAAATTTAGCTTGTACTCTGTTAATGAATCAGAGAGGATAGTCAGTCTGATGACCTCAGAAGTTCATTCAGCAGAAGGTGCAACCGTTTCTTGCCCATCTTGACTAGTGATGGGCAGGAGACACTTAGCTGCAATTCGTGACAAGATCACCCCTTTTACACTCTGTTTGATTATGCAGTAATTATGGCTTCTTAATGAAGAAAACCTGTCTTAAATTATTCAAAATCAATATATGGTATACATGAAATACGACACTGCAAGATCTCAGGTTAAGTAGCATCTGTGGAGCAAGAAACTACTAATGAATTCAAATCAATACTTTTTCCACAAAACTTGCGATGAAAAGCAAGCAACCACAAATATAAACTCCATTTCTCTCTCCAAAGATGCTACCAGATCCAAATTAGGGATTTAAAAAAATGTTGGAAATATGAGAAATCAGTGATCCTCCATCATTGTTGCTTAGGGTAAATTGAACAATATGCAATCTCAGAGGCTGCCTTTAAAAGAGGATGTATCTGACTTATATACAACCATCAGTGCACTCGATGCAACATTATTGTATTGGAATCTTTTTGAAGGGAGCAAGATTTTGTAGATAGAAGATGACAAATTCACAAAAGAAAAAATATTCCAGTTGTTTTTTTTAAAAAATATATAAATATCCCAATGCTTATCTGTTCTAAAGCATCACCTCATTAAAAGGGGACTGGTCCTTGAAAAAGCATGCAACTATATTATAGGATGGTGTCAGCAGAAAAGAAACACAATTGAAGTTAGAGAGTTGGAGCGCTGAAGGGTAGTGTAGGGAAGTAGGAAAATAATTGCCTGTGTAGTGGGGGATTATTGTGCAGCTTGAAAATAATCACCTGCTCGATGAGTTTGATGATGCTGATGCTTTCTTCCTGGTGAAAGAAAATGGAGCATGGCAGACTGTTCAAGAGGCCAGATAACTGCAGGGGAGAAAGTTCCTCAGAATCAAAGGAAACATTTGCACTGGTGGCATAGCCAAAGGTCTCCCAGGAACAGCGGGATGGGTAGAGTGGATCCATAGCAACACTGCAATAAGCAAAGAATCACAAGTCACAGATGGACATTAAATGTTTCATGACTGCCCAGTTTATTTTCCTCAAATCTGCAACACAGTAATTCACCACTGCCTATCATTCAGTAGCAAATCACCAGCCATGATACAGCACCTCTTAGTTTTCTTCTCTCCCCTCATGGCTGGTACCTATTGAATGGCCCAATTATACAGTTCACAGCACTGCTAAAGGAAGAACACTAAAGAACACCACAAATCCCCGATCTCACCCTTTCTGAAATTGTTACCTGTAGAATCTCTCTGCATGTACCCCCCCCACATTTGTCCAAGATTTAAATATTTCTCCCAATCATCAGCTATTTCTCCCAATCATCAGTTAAGATACTTGAAGACTGATAGCAAGATACTAACCTGCCATTTTGTATAACCCTGCTGTAAATTTCCAACATTTCAGCATTATCTTATATTACCTGAATTACCCCATGTAAAAAAAATCAGGAAAATAGACCAATACATTTTCTATTTTTTTTTAAATTGGCCTTCAGGTGGGTTAGGAATTTTTACTTCTTACCAAGCCCACATTTGTACCGACCATGATTTATATGCTGGTTTGCTATGACTGAATCAAACTGTCAGAACACTGGTCAGCTGCAACTGTATTTGCAACCAGATCTTCTACAAATCAATGTCCAATTTTCCTAATCAATTCTTCCTTATTCTATTCTTTATTGTTTACAAATGCAAACCACAATAATCACCATGTGAAAAGACTGCAATTTGTCAGCTCAGAAACAAACACTGATCCATTAGACTTTCAAAGCAGTCTGGGTGCTCTCAATGTTGGTGCCACTGTTCACCATGGTCAAGCATACACAGCCAGCTCCACTCAGTTCAAAGTACTCCTGCTTCAAAATCTAAAGCTGTGGAGCAAGACTCATCCTTGACTGTAATTCCTAGCGTCTGAGGTGCCAACTTTTGCACAAAACCAGAGGTCAGAATTGTTTGTTCACTTGGGTATCAGGCCAACATTTGTCCAAAACTCTAACTTTTTTTTTTGAGGCCTTACTGACTGAGTCCTATTGCTTGTAGCCAAATGTTCAATTACTATATAAAAATCAAACAATCTTTCAAGATAACCCTGAACAGTAGCTAACGCTAAGAGTGAGAAAAGTTCCCTGTGGCCATTTCCACCCTTCCACATTTGAGTTCTTCAGCACTTGCTAGAATGCATAAAAGAATACTATAAATCCACTTTTACATCAGCAGAATGGACACAGGAATCAATAAGTTCCCATTGATTCCTATCCAGTACTGGATTTTCTGCATCTAATTGTACAGTCTCTGACTGGTTTACAAATGCATGGTGAATAGAATCCTCACCCAATGTCACTCTGCAGGAAAAGGCAGTTGTTTCGAAAGTTAGCAGAGCTTCCCAGGCAGCAAATCACCTCCCCATACTCTTGCATGATTTTCATCATCTCGCACATTGCTGGGGGGGGGAAAAGCTTACATGTAACAAAAACTTTCAGGGAATTACACAAAAAGCAGTTTCCTACATGCTACAATCATAATGACCACAATGCAATCAAACTTCTTGCACTCTTTCCTAGAACTTCCAAAGTTTGGATCCTCCATCTGCCTTTCAGCAACCAATCTGCACATTGCTGAAAGGTTAAGCTTTAAAAGGTTTCGCATTCCTCTCTCCACCCCCGTTAAGCTTGGAAGAGTAGAAGCTGCAAGCTTTGACCTTTTACCAATATAAAAAATAGCTACCGAGTTTAAAGGCAGATGACTTTCATGAAATATAAGGGAGAGAACACAGTGTAACACCATCGCTGGACCAGGTTTCCTGAGTACTGCTGAATCACATTTGTACTGCGCATAGTCTTACAGACTTTTGAAAATCTTGTGTTGCTTACATGACAAATACTAAGATCTTAGAAACTGATGAGTCTAAAACTATCCAATTAGACCTCTACCTCTTCAAATAGTTACAGCATGTTCTTTTGAAAACCACTATTCAGTCTGAACCAACACCCTCAAGGTAATACTTCATTACAATTCATTGTACATAAAATAAATTTCTCCCTAGATTTTGGCAATTCAGTTATATCAGTGCCCTTCAACTGAATAGAGTCAGAATAGAGTCATCTGACAATATATTATTACTGCGGCTGCAAGTATACAGCCGATGGTTACTTACTGTCCTGTGTGCAGTCTGTAAACAGAGGGACCAGTAAAGGCACATTATCAATGTTTTGGAGATGTGGTCGAACTTGGTGGATTCCTCGTGGCAGCTTAGCCTAAAAGTAAGGTAGTGTTTAATTTACTTTGCTGCAAAAGAAAAATTAAAAATGGCATATGCTGATTGTACTGGAGCTATCCAAGGAATGGTTTCAAATGAAAGCTAATAAATACACCCATCAATTCCATAGTTATATTTAATTTTGCTGGTCATTGCTTCTGTGGAGCATTTTACTTTATTAAAGGCTGCAATAAAGGTCTTTTGCTGTCATTGCTAAAGCTGTGCTACATGAATTAATTAAAAATGGTTTGCTTGGAACTCTCTGAACTTGTGGTGTTTAACAAATGATGTACAAAGGTTACAGATTCATCACTGTCTCATGAACTTGTAAACATTGCAGTTTTACATTTATTCCAGCCATTACATCTATGGCATAAAGGGTTCAAAGCAAAATTTCAGTTTATATAATGGAACTACTCTCCACAAATTCAGCACAGATCCATGACCAAACCTCCAACTTACCCGATTATGATCTTCCAGAAAGCTGGGCACATCACTGTCAGTTGGCTGGAAGCTAATGAGGTCAGAGTGTCTCTCTTCTTCCATTAGTAATGCTCCCTCTGCATCATCCTTCGAATCTATGCAGTTACAAAGATCCATGGCTATAATAAGATTCAGTAAGGTTCAATGTCTCTACTGACTTGAAGGAATAGACTGAAGGCAGCTAAAACCTCCAAAGGCTGTGTTCTCAGCACAGGTATTGTCTTCCTTATCCAGTATGAAAAAATATATTGGCTCAAAGTAGCTCAGATCCACAATATTAAAGGCTGTAGGAATTTAGCAGTTTGTTGGGGTCAAACAGCTGTTATTCTTTAACTGTTATGCATAAACTTACAATGAACATTAATGATAAAAAACATTCAAATACAAGAATATTAAATATTTGTTTTGACTGGTCTCTAACACTTAACTTGGTTACCTACAAGAGAATGATTATAGGCAGATAGAAGGGGTGCAGGGATTGGGGGGTGGGGGGTATATACACTTGCATCAATATACAATACACAGGTGCAACTCATGTACCAGATTTTATAGTAGAAATCACATTCTGCACATATTACACTAATCACATTTTCCCACAAACTTCAGTAGGAAGTATTAAAAGTTTGCCTACCCTGAAGGTTATCATGTAGGGAGCCAGCATGGCTTGGGCTTGATTGTGGGATTTCGGAACCAGAGCATCCACCATATGGTAGCAGAGAAATATGACAATTCCAGCCTGTTTCTAAACCCATCTTTTCTGCAAATACCTGACCAAACAACAGATTATTATAAACTAAGTGCTCATCTGCATTGCTTTATATGAGAAGATAATTGCGAAGATAAGCACAGATTAAATCATCTGGATATTTTCTTCCCTCCCCCACAAACAAAGCAAATTTATGCATTCAAATAGAATTATATCACATGGTTAAAAAAAGAAACAAAGGTTAAATATGCACTTCCACGAGGAAATCTGCAGATGCTGGAATTTCAAGCAGCACACATAAAAATTGCTGGTGAACATAGCAGGCCAGGCAGCATCTATAGGAAGAGGATCGACGTTTTGGACCGAGACCCTTCATCAGGACTAACTGAAAGAAGAGCTAGTAAGAGATTTGAAAGTAGGAGGGGGAGGAGGAGATCCGAAATGATAGGAGAAGACAGGAGGTGGAGGGATGAAGCTCAGAGATGGAAAGTTGATTGGCAAAAGGATATGAGAGGATCATGGGACGGAAGGCCTGGGAGAAAGAAAAGGGGAGGGGGGAATCCCAGAGGATGGGCAAGGAGTATAGAGAGAGGCACAGAGGGAGAAAGAGAGAGAGAGAGAGAAAAAAATATATGAAGGGGAGGTGGGGTATTAACGGAAGTTCCCTTCGTACCCCATTCATTATTTATTTATTATTATTACATATATTTTTTTACTGAAGTTTTAACTTGCCTCTCAAATTTCGGAGTTACACCACATGAAAAGAGGCAGCATAGTACATATTTCTAATGTTGGGAGACCAAGATTAGAACAGAAACCTGCAGAACTTTTTTTTCTCAGATTAATGCAAAGGGATCTTTTCCTTGACAAGGAAACTGAAGTTAGTTTCATTCCCCACATTAAAATTATCTTTTTCAGCAGTCACTTCAGATTACATATTCTAATTCTAATTCTGGATACGAACATTCAACAAAGGTATTGAAATCTTCCACAGCAAAAGTGGAAGTTTTATTACTGAGTGCAGGATTTAAATTTCCTGACACAGTACATTCCCTGGAGAAATTTCAGGCAAATGACTCAACAGATTCTGCAGATTCTGGAAGTCCTGAGCAACACCCACAAATGTTGGAGGAATTCAGCAGGTCAGGGAGTACCTATAGATATTTTGGGCCAACACCCTTCACACAGGATTGGAAACGAAGGGAGTGCAAGCCAGAATAAGAAGGTGCGGTGAGTGGGAGGAGTACAAGCAATTGGTGATAAGTGAGACGAAATAAGGAGGAAGGCTAGTGGTGGAGGAAAGATGTGAGAAGCTGGAAGGGATAGGTGAAAGACAAAGGTTGAAGCAGGAATCTAAATGATGAGAACGGTGAACCTTGGAATAAAGGGAAGGAGGTAGGGAACCAAAGGGAAGTGATGGGCAGGTCATGAAGACAAGAGGACAACCAGAATGGGAATGCAGAGGAAAGAAGGATGGGGGGAGTTAAAAACAGAGGGGAGTGGAAGTTAGAGAAATTGAGGTTCATGCCATCTGGTTGGAGGCTAACCACATGAACGAGATACTGCTCTTGACCTTCTAAGTTCCTTCAGCATTTTTTGTTACACTGGATGACTGCTTCCCCCCCATCCCCCCCAGATTGAGGTTTTAAGTATAGAAGTTTTTTTTTTAAATAAACAGCCTTGGGGAGTTTAGTGCAATTTGTAGAACAGGCACAACACAGCCAAAATGCACAAAGAAGTGAATATTTACTGTAGTCGGCAGAGAACCGAGTGTTGTTGCTACACTCATCAGGCAAGAGATGTTCCACGATATACATGGTAGAAAGGCTTTGGAAAGTCAGAGATAAATAACTCATGACAGGACATCACAACCTCTGACCTGGTCCAGCTATCATACATGATTGGTCCAGCTTTCAGTCAAAGTGCTGCCCTCATCCTACATTCCATTGAATGTCACGGGTAGATAGTTGATTTCTCTTGTTGAAGGCTATTGGTACTATCAGCCTGAACATGACTATCTGCATCACGCAGGTAAAGTTAATTTCACCAGAGAAGCTGTATATAGAGTTGAGCATTATGGAAGCCAAGCACAATTGCAATTCTTTCAATCAGAAGGTCAGGAGGTAGGAGTGTTTACTGATGACAGCACAATGCTCAGCAGCATTCGCGACTCCTCAGTTAGCAGCCTACATCCTAATGCAGTGAAACCTAGACAATAATAGTCCTGGGCTGATGGGTAGCAAATAACATTTGCACCACACGAGTTTCATGTAATGATAATACCCCACAAGTTAAAACCCAGCTATCACCCTCTGACATTCAAAGGCATTACCATCACTAAATCCCTCACCATCAGTATCAGAGGAGTGGGGAGGGACTTAGCATTAACCAGAAACTGTGACCAGCTGTTCAACCCCCATTCAACAGGAGTATCCATGTACAGAGGATCCAGGGATCCTGCAGCAAGTAACTCGATCAACTTCCAAAGCCAGTCTACCATTTGCAAAGGTTGAGTCAGCAAAGTGATGGGGTATCTCCACTTGCCTGGATGGGTGCCACTTCAACAATATTCAAGAAGCTGGACACCACAGGAGACGTAGCAGCCAGCATCAATAGTTGTGATGCCGCCCTTCACTTACCTCACCACCAAAACATGGTAGCAGCAGTTTGCACTATTTACAGGATACATTGCAATCTACCAAAATAGCACCTTCCAAATCCCTGGCTGTATATGCGAGAAGGACAGGGGAAGCAAAAGCATACCCCAGATGCCCTCTAAGCCACACACCACGCTGACTTCACCAGATCAAAATCCTGGAACTCTTCTCCCCAAGAGGTAGAAAAGATCCCCCAAAAAGGCTGCAGCAGCTGACGACCACCACCTAGCATGGTTCGGGAGGGTTTAAATTAATTTGCAAGGGGGTGGGACCCGGAGCAATAGAGCAGTGAAAGAAGTGCATGGAGTAAAGCCAGATCTAACATACAGAGATGCTTTGAGGAAAGAGAGGAGGAATAAAGGGTGTAAAGGTAGTAAGGAAGAAGGGCTAAAGTGTGTGTACCTCAATGCAAGAAGCATCAGGAACAAAGGTGATGAACTCAGAGCTTGAATGCATACATGGAATTATGATGTAGTGGCCATTACAGAGACTTGGCTGGCACCAGGGCAGGAATGGACTCTCAATATTCCTGGATTTCAGTGCTTTCAAAGGGATAGAGGGGGGAAAAAAGGGAAGGAGGGATGGCATTACTGGTCAGGGATACTATTACAGCTACAGAAAGGGTGGGTAATGTAGCAGGATCCTCTTTTGAGTCAGTATGTGTGGAAGTCAGGAACAGGAAGGGAGCAGTTACTCTACTGGGGGTATACTATAGGCCCCCTGGTAGCAGCAGAGATAACCAAGGAGCAGACTGGGAGGCAGATTTTGGAAAGGTGCAAAAATAACAGGGTTGTTATAATGGGTGACTTTAACTTCCCTAATATTGATTGGCACCTGATTAGTTCCAAGGGTTTAGATGGGGCAGAGTTTGTTAACTGTGTCCAGGACGGATTCCTGTCACAGTATGTTGACAGGCTGATTAGGGGGAATGCCATACTAGATCCAGTACTAGGTAACGAACCAGGTCAGGTCACAGATCTCTCAGTGGGTGGGCATCTGGGGGACAGTGACCACCACTCCCTGGCCTTTACCATTATCATGGAAAAGGATAGAATCAGAGAGGACAGGAACATTTTCAATTGGGGAAGGCCAAATTATGAGGCTACAAGGCTGGAACTTGCGGGTGTGAATTGGGATGATGTTTCTGCAGGAAAATGTACTATGGACATGTGGTCGATGTTAAGGGATCTCTTGCAGGACGTTAGGGATAAATTTGTCCCGGTGAGGAAGATAAAGAATGGTAGGGTGAAGGAACCATGGGTGACAAGTGAGGTGGAAAATCTAGTCAGGTGGAAGAAGGCAGCATACATGAGGTTTAGGAAGCAAGGATCAGATGGGTCTATTGAGGAATATAGGGTAGCAAGAAAGGAGCTTAAGAAGGGGCTGAGAAGAGCAAGAAGGGGGCATGAGAAGGCCTTGGCGAGTAGGGTAAAGGAAAACCCCAAGGCATTCTTCAATTATGTGAAGAAAAAAAGGATGACAGGAGTGAAGGTAGGACCAATTAGAGATAAAGGTGGGAAGATGTGCCTGGAGGTTGTGGAAGTAAGTGAGGTCCTCAATGAATACTTCTCTTCGGTATTCACCAACGAGAGGGAATTTGATGACAGCAAGGACAATATGAGTGAGGCTGATGTTCTGGAGCATGTTGCTATTAAGATAGAGGAGGTGTTGAGAGTTGTTAAAATACATTAGGACGGATAAGTTCCCGGGGCCTGACGGTATATTCCCCAGGCTGCTCCACGAGGCAAGGGAAGAGATTGTTGAGCCTCTGGCTAGGATCTTTATGTCCTCGTTGTCCACGGGAATGATACTGGAGGATTGGAGGGAGGCGAATGTTGTCCCCTTGCTCAAAAAAGGCAGTAAGGATAGTCCGGGTGATTATAGACCAGTGAGCCTTACGTCTGTAGTGGGAAAGCTGTTGGAAAAGATTCCTAGAGGTAGGATCTATGGGCATTTAGAGAATCATGATCTGATCAGGGACAGTCAGCATGGCTTTGTGAAGGGCAGATCATAACTAACTCACCTGATAGAGTCCTTTGAGGAGGTGACCAGGCATAAAGATGAGGGTAGAGCAATGGATGTGATCTACGTGGATTTTAGTAAGGCATTTGACAAGGTTCCACACGGTAGGCTTATTCAGAAAGTCAGTAGGCATGGGATCCAGGGAGGTATAGCCAGGTGAAGGCAGAGGGTTGTGGTGGAGGGAGTACGAACAGATTGGAGGGTTGTGACTAGTGGTGTCCCACAAGGATCTGTTCTGGGACCTCTACTTTTCGTGATTTTTATTAATGACCTGGATGTGGGGGTAGAAGGGTGGGTTGGCAAGTTTGCAGACGACACAAAGGTTGGTGGTGTTGTAGATAGTGTAGAGGATTGTCAAAGATTGCACAGAAACACTGATAGGATGCAGAAGTGGGCTGAGAAGTGGCAGATGGAGTTCAACCCGGAGAAGTGTGAGGTGATACACTTTGGAAGGACAAACTCCAAGGCAGAGTACAATGTAAATGGCAGGATACTTGGTAGTGTGGAGGAGCAGAGGGATCTGGGGGTACATGTCGACAGATCCCTGAAAG
Organism: Mobula birostris; assembly: GCF_030028105.1. NCBI lineage: Eukaryota > Metazoa > Chordata > Chondrichthyes > Myliobatiformes > Myliobatidae > Mobula > Mobula birostris. The sequence goes on along the minus strand of NC_092393.1, from coordinate 10,840,791 downwards.
TTGCATCATAGGTAGATCGGGTAGTTAAGAAAGCTTATGCGGTGTTAGCTTTCATCAGTCGAAGGATAGAGTTTAAGAGTCGCGAGGTAATGATGCAGCTCTATAAAACTCTGGTTAGGCCACACTTGGAGTACTGTGTCCAGTTCTGGCCCCCTCACTATAGGAAGGATGTGGAAGCATTGGAAAGGGTGCAGAGGAGATTTACCAGGATGCTACCTGGTTTAGAGAGTATGGATTATGATCAGAGATTAAGTGAGCTGGGGCTTTACACTTTGGAGAGGAGGAGGATGACAGGAGACATGATAGAGGTGTACAAGATAAGAAGAGGAATAGATAGAGTGGATAGCCAGCGCCTCTTCCCCAGGGCACCACTGCTCAATACAAGAGGACATGGTTTTAAGGGAAGGGCTGGGAAGTTCAAGGGGGATCTCAGAGGAAGGTTTTTTACTCAGAGAATGGTTGGTGCGTGGAATGCACTGCCTGAGTCAGTGGTAGAGGCAGATACACCAGTGAAGGTTAAGAGACTACTAGACAGGTATATGGAGGAATTTAAGGTGGGGGGGTTATATGGGAGGCAGGGTTTGAGGGTTGGCACAACATTGTGGGACAAAGGGCCTGTAATGTGCTGTACTATTGTATGTTCTACGTTAAGGGTAATCAAATACCAGCTCAGCCTAAGAAGCCCACATCTCTTGAATTAAAAAAAGAAAAAAAAATAATGGGTGAAATTATTATGACCTCATGAGCTTGGAGAAAACAAGAGCCTGCAGGTACTGACTGATGCAAGTCAGGCTGACTCTCTCAAGCTGTGGATGTGAAAAGCGTTCAAAACAAAAATTGAAACCGGTCCATTGTATTGCACTGCCAATTGGTGGTGGGTAGTTACCTGCAGGCAATTACTCATTGCTGGCTCATGCTGTATCTCATAAAACACTTGGACATCAATGTGCACAGAAAATTGGCTGAATCTAGATTTTCTAAATAATGCTCACAGTCTAGCCTTGCTCAGCAAAACACAAATACTGAATGTCAAATGACTGCAAACGTCTGAGTTGCAATATTTCTTCAATTGTAACACAGCTATAGCCATCCCAGATAGGCTTTGGGCCAAAACAGCAGAATCCAAAACTGGAAACTGTACCTTGCTTTTTAATTCATCTTCCAGGGAGAAGTAGACAAATCTGATGCATGCATTCACAAGGCCATCTATTAGTCGGACTATGTCCAGCCGAGCCTGATACTGGGAGGAGACCATTCCTATGAAGATCTGTCCACTCAAGGCTTGTATGCAGTCTTCCTTCTCCATAACTTCCACTATTCCCTCTGAAACAAGTTAGGCATGAGGAGTAATGCTTGCAGCAGTTCAAATTAAGTTTTTCATTTGTCTCAATGTCAAAAATCAATTGATGCGAGTGTTAATGCTAAATAGAAATGCACAGATTTCAGGTTTGATTCTCTGCTCCATGCCGTTGAATTGCAGATCACACCATCTTGCTTTCATGAGGAGTTAAATGGCAACAAATTCCTAGATGGCAGTGCAGCTATGCTTCAGCAAACCTGTAATCATTGTGGGTGAGGCAGAGTCGAAAAATGGCATGTAACACAAGACATTGATGAAGCTTTAAAAAGGCAGAAGAAATGAAAATATACACACACACAATATTTAATTTTGGGAAGACCAAAAGTACCATCAGAGCTCCAGCTGTTCCGTCTGCTGCCGTGTTTAATGGGTGTGGTCCCTGGTAAGTCATAAGAGGTGAAGATGGTATTCTGACCTGGCACCTGGACCAACTCGATGCATTTCCCATTCAGCTCAGAGGACAAGTTGCAGTGCATTGGCTTGTAAGCAAAAGCTGAACAGTACCCCGAGAGACAGGCTCGCTGGTAGAAATCTAGCACTTTTTTCCTATGGCAACAAAAATGAGGGTCAGTAATTTACAAAAGTATTATCCATTTATTCAAACATCAACAGAACGTGCAAGTGGCTAACAATTTTTTGAAAATGTTTTTTTAAAACCCAACAGCGAATTTTTGCTTGGTAGCTACAACTGCATTGACCGAGTTTCCAATTTGAGTGCAAACAGTGATTCAGCAGATTACTCCCATTTTAAGTAGTTTAATTTCTTCTATAGTTTTCCCTCAGACTCATTTCCATACTGCTAATAAATACAAACTCTGCGATGAACTCACGTAATCAGATCATAGTTTAAAGAGCCAAGAATTCGCTACATGAAAAGGATTATTACACCTTATAAGCTGACTAAAGACCAATTATCCTGGACACACAATGAAGTAACCTTCATCCTTGTACCTTCCCTGTCAAGCTCCTAAGAGTTTTCAATATTTAAAAAAAAAAGTTACTTTTAGAAAATAATGCATAGGACCAAGAAAATATAAAAAAACTGTAGATGCCGGAAATCTAAAATAAATATGTTAGAAACCCTCAGCAGATCAGGCAACATCTATGGAAAGAAAAAACAAAGCTAACCCTTCAAGTGGAAGACTGTGCTTGCTTAACTTGTCCTTGCAGGGTAATGTCCACATACCAGGAATCAACTCAATTATACTTTCTCTACTGTAAACACATTAGAACATAGAAAACCTACAGCACAATACAGGACCTCCGGCCTGTAAAGCTGTGCCAAACATGACCTTACCTGAGAAATTACCTAGGGTTACCCATAGCCCTCTATTTTTCTGAGCGCCATATACCTGTCCAGGAGTCTCTTAAAAGACCCTATCATATCAGCCTCCACTACCATCGCTGGCAGCCCATTCCACGCACTCACCACTCTCTGCGTAAAAAAAACTTACCCCTGATATCTCCTCTGCACCTACTTCCAAGCACCTTAAAATAGTGCCCTCTCATGCTAGCCATTTCAGCCCTGGGGAAAAGCCTCTGACTTTCCACACCATCAATGCCTCTCATCATCTTATACACTTCTATCAGGTCACCTCTCATCCTCCGTCGCTCCAAGGAAAAAGGTTGAGTTCACTCAACCTAAGGCATGCTCCCCAATCCAGGCAACATCCTTGTAAATCTCTTCTGCACGCTTTCTATGGTTTCCATATCCTTCCAATAATGAGTCAACCAGAACTGAGCACAGTACTCCAAGTGGGGTCTGAGCAGGGTCTATATAGCTGCAACATTACCGCTCAGCTCCTAAACTCTATCACACGATTGATGAAAGCCATTGCACTGTATGCTTTCTTAACCACAGTCAACCTGCGCAGCAGCCTTGAGTGTCCTATGGACTCGGACTGCAAGATCCCTCTGATCCTCCACACTGCCAAGAGTCTTACCATTAATACTATATTCTGTCATCATATTTGACCTACCAAAATGAACCATGTCACACTTATCTGGGGTGAACTCCATCTGCCACTTCACAGCCCATTTTTGCATCCTATCAATATCCTGCTTTAACCTCTGACAGCCCTCCACACCATCCACAACACCTCTAACCTTAGTGTCATCAGCAAATTTACTAACCCATCCCTCCTCTTCTTCATCCAAGTCATTTATAAAAATCACAAAGATTAGGGGTCTGAGAACAGATCCCTGAGGCACACCACTGGTGACTGACCTCCATGCAGAATATGACCCGTCTACAACCAGTCTTTGCCTTCTGAGGGCCAGCCAGTTCTCAATCCACTGAGCAAGTTCCCCTTGGATACCATGCCTCCTTACTTTCTCAATAAGGCTTGCATGGGGTACCTTGTCAAATACCTTGCTGAAATCCATATACACTGCATCCACTGCTCTACCATCATCAATGTGTTCAGTTACATCATCAAAAAAATTCAATCAGGCTCGTAATGCATGATCTGTCTTTCACAAAGCCATGCTGACTATTCCTAATCATATTATGCCTCTCCAAATGTTCATAATTCCTGCCTCTCAGGATCTTCTCCATCAACTTACCAACCACTGAAGTAAGACTCACTGGTCTGTAAATTCCTGGGCTATCTTTACTCCCTTTCTTGAATAATGGAACAACATCTGCAACTCTCCAATCCTCCAGAACCTCTCCCATCCCCATTGATGATGCAAAGACGCTTAGCAATCTCCTCCCTTGCCTCCCACGCCTGGGGTACATCTTATCTGGTCTCGGTGACTTATCCAACTTGATGCTTTCCAAAAGCTCCTGCACATCCTCTTTCTTAATATCTACATGCTCAAGCTTTTCAGTCCACTGTAAGTCATCCCTACAATCACCAAGATCCTTTTCCGCAGAGAATACTGAAGTACTCATTAAATACCTCTGCTATCTCCTCCAGTTCCATACACACTTTTCCACTGTCACACTTGATTAATCCTATTCTCTCACGTCTTATCCTCTAGCTCTTCACAGACTTATAGAATGCCTTGGGGTTTTCCTTAACCCTGTCTGCCAAGGCCTTCTCATGGCCCCTTCTGCCTCTCCTAATTTCTGTCTTGAGCTCCTTCCTGCTAGCCTTATAATCTTCCAGCTCTCTATCACTACCTAGCTTTTTGAACCTTTCATAAGCTCTTTTCTTCTTGACTAGATTTACAACAGCCTTTGTACACCATGGTTCCTGTACCCTACCATCCTTTCCCTGTCCCATTAGAATGTACTTATGCAGACTCCACGCAAATATCCCCAGAACATTTGCCACATTTCTTCTGTACATTTCCCTGAGAACATCTGTTTCCAATTTATGCTTCCAAGTTCCTACCTGATAGCCTTATATTTCCCCTTAATCCAATTAAACGCTTTCCTAACTTGTCTGTTCCTAACCCCCTCCAATGCTATGGTAAAGGAGATAGAGTTGTGATCACTATCTCCAAAATGCTCTCCCACTGAGAAATCTGACACCTGACCAGGTTCACTTCCCAATACCAGATCATGTACAGCCTCTCCTCTTGCAGGCTTATCTACATATTGTGTCAAGAAACCCCATCTAAACCCTTTGCTCTAGCGAGATGCCAATCAATATTTGGGAAATTAACATCCCCCAGCATGACAACCCTGTTATTATTACACTTTTCCAGAATCTGTCTCCCTATCTGCTCCTCGATGTCCAGGTTACTATTGGGTGGTCTATGAAAAAAACACCCAGTAGAGTTATTGACCCCTTCCTGTTCTTAACTTCCACCTACAGAGACTCTGTAGACAATCCCTCCATGGCTTCCTCCTCTTCCTTTGGTAGGAAGATCAATGGACAATACTCCAGGTGCAATGTTCTACATTAATTGAAGCAAAATAGACTTATAATTAATTCTGAGCATACCAACATACTGCTCGTCTTTAGCTGTGCTGATTTGTTGCACCATATTGTTAAACTGTCAGTGTGCAAGGACACCTATCTCCTTCTGAACACCAACATTTTTCAACCATTTAAATCTTTAAAAATATATTATTCCCAAAGTAATTAACCTCATTTTTTCCACATAATAAAATACCTGGAATGTCCATATCTATTTATTAAATCTATTTTTATTGCAGCAGTGGAACACAGCACGAAGGAACACAATTCATTACTTCCTAACCAACCCTTTCAAAACACAATGCAAGTCATCAACTCTAGAGATTTACTGAATTTCAGTAACACTACTCTCTACAGCTTTTTAAAACAATGCTAATTTCTTTTAGCTCTTCACCACCAGTCTAGACTTATCATTCTCTATTTTACTAAGCATCTTCTTTCAAGACTTCAGACTTAATTGCTCTACTAGCTCCTTATTCCACAATATAATTTCTGCTGCCTCAATCACTAAGATTCTCACATTATCTTTCGCTAATCATTTCCTTTTTTACACATCAATAGTAACTTGTGATTCTTACTTCTTCTTTACGTTTCCTTACCAATTTTTCGTTGTCTTTCAGTGAATTCTGAAATCTTCCAATTTACTTTATTGGTGACATTATGAACCTTTACTGTTGGTGTAATACTAGTTCTTACTTTACTGATAGTTATGGCACTTCTCATGTTATATACAACTCTAATTTCATGATTATACCTCACATTACCATTACTGTTTGGGAACCTACTGTCAATATACACACCACAACCTCCACCTTTGAACCTTGCTGTCTCTTACCTTACCTCAACTGGATTCCTTTCTTTGTACCACTTTTATTCCATCCTTTGTTATCAGGGCTCTATCCATCCCATTTTGCTTTTCCCTTTAAGTTAAACAGCCCAGAATATTGAGAGATTTATTTTACTTTATGTATCACATTAAGCAACAATGACCTGTCAGATCCAGAGAGGGGATAAATATCTGCACCATCCCAGAAATCTGTGCAGGCCTCCAGGATGACATCAGCTGTGCCATGAGATAACATCTGTACGCTATCTGTGAAAGAGCACAGTAAAAGGATTTTCAATTCGTGGGTCAATAAAACTTTTCATAATCTGTTAAACATATCTTAAAGAAAGACTAAGAACTACAATGAATGAGCACATTGTTCTACAAACCCCATTTCCAGAAAAGTTGGGATATTTTCCAAAATGCAATAAAAACAAAAATCTGTGATATGTTAATTCACGTGAACCTTTATTTAACTGACAAAAGTACAAAGAAAAGATTTTCAATAGTTTTACTGACCAACTTAATTGTATTTTGTAAATATACACAAATTTAGAATTTGATGGCTGCAACACACTCAAAAGTTGGGACAGAGTTAAAATAAGATTGAAAAGTGCACAGAATATTCAAGTAACACCAGTTTGGAAGACTCCACATTAAGCAGGCTAATTGGTAGCAGGTGAGGTATCATGACTGGGTATAAAAGTAGCGTCCATCAAAGGCTCAGTCTTTGCAAGCAAGGATGGGTCGTGGCTCACCCCTTTGTGCCAAAATTCGTGAGAGAATTGTTAGTCAATTCAAAAGTAACACTTCTCAATGCAAGACTGCAGAGAATTTAGGTCTTTCAACATCTACAGTACATAATATTCTGAAAAGATTCAGAGAATTCAGAGACACCTCAGTACGTAAAGGGCAAGGTCGGATACCACTGTTGAATGCACGTGATCTTCAAGCCCTCAGGCGGCACTGCCTCAGAAACCATCATGCTACTGTGACAATTATAGCCACCTGGGCCCAGGAGTACTTCAGAAAACCATTGTCACTCAACACAGTCCGTCGCTGCATCCAGAAATGCAACTTGAAACTGTATTACGCAAGGAGGAAGCCATACATCAACTCTATGTAGAAACGCCGGCAAGTTCTCTGGGCCCGAGCTCATCTCAGATGGACCAAAAGAATGTGGAACTGTGCGCTGTGGTCAGATGAGTCCACATTTCAGCTAATTTTCAGAAAAAACGGGTGTCGAGTTCTCCGTGCCAAAGATGAAAACGACCATCCAGATTGTTATCAGTGTAAGGTGAAAAAATCAGCATCTGTGATGGTATGGGGGTGCATCAGTGCCCACGGCATGGGTGAGTTGCACGTATATGAAGGTACCATTGACTCTGAGGTGTATATTAGGATTTTAGAGAGACATATGTTGCTACCAAGGCGACGTCTCTTCCTGGGACGTCCATACTTATTTCAGCAGGACAATGCCAGACCACATTCTGCACGGGCTACAACAGCGTGGCTTTGTAGACACACAGTGCGTGTGCTTGACTGGCCTGCTGCCAGTCCAGATCTATCTCCTATTGAAAATGTATGGCGCATCATGAAGAGGAGAATCAGACAACGGAGACCACGGACTGTTGAGCAGCTGAAGACTTATATCAAGCAAGAATGGACAAATTTCCAATTGCAAATCTACTACAATTAGTATCCTCAGTTCCAAAACGACTAAAAAGTGTTATTAAAAGGAAAGGTGATGTAACACAATGGTAAACATGCCTCTGTCCCAACTTCTGTTGAGTGTGTTGCAGCCATCAAATTCTAAATTTGTGTATGTTTACAAAATACAATTAAGTTAGTCAGTAAAACTATTGAAAATCTTTTCTTTGTACTTTTGTCAGTTAAATAAAGGTTCACGTGAATTAACCTGTCACAGATTTTTGTTTTTATTGCATTTTGGAAAATATCCCAACTTTTCTGGAAATGGGGTTTGTATATACTAGCATGCACTGTTTTCAGATAATATCATCACTCTTAAGTCAATTAAAATACAGTTTAAAATAAACCAATATCAGGAGATTAACAGGGTCTTTCACCTACCAAATTCATATGCTGGGAGCTCACATTAAGTTTTGGCGAATTAAGTTTTAATTCACTTTCTGCTTAAACTTTAAAATGATGTTTTACAAAAAAGATCGATGTGCCAAATGATCCATCAAATACATTGAAAACTTCCAAAATACACCATTTCCTAGTGACGTTTTGACATGTGAAATGCAGCAAGGTCTCCTTGATTTACAATAGCCTGGATTTCTACTAGATTTTGACAGCTTAGTTACCCAAATAACTGCTGTAAAATTTGCAACACCCATGTAAATGCAAAAGCTCCAAACCACTGGCTATGCTGCATCCAATTACTCGGCATGAAAGTTTGGACAATCTACTCTATCAGTTTGCATGAGCAGATGCATTTCAATCAGTAAACACAAAATACTCTGCAGATGCTGAGGTCAAAGTAACACTCACAACACGCTCAGGACTCATGAGTCCTGCTGAAGGGTTCTGGCCCAAAACGTCAACTGATCGTTTCCACGGATGCTGCCTGACCTGCTGAGTTCCTCCAGCATGTTGTGAGTGTTGCATTTCAATAAGGTATGTTATGGTTGAATTTTATGTGTTATCTTTCAATTATTGAAGTAACTTTTTTAGGTCACTGTTTTAATAATATTGATACCTATTTTATCTTAATGTTTCTGCATTTATGTGACAGTGAGAAGTATTGAAAAAGTTTACAATTTTTAAGAAAATCATCCTCATTTGTTAATGGATTCTGAGACAGTTTCATTTAGATAGATTTGCTAATAGCAAAAACATCTTTAAAATTTTGCTTAGTCAAAAATGATGCACATTTTTGTCCAAAAAAATTTAAGAAGTTTTCTACATATAAGGTAAATTACAAGATGAGCCAGTACTGATTTAATGTTTGGGGTCTTACACCTGGGAAAGAGGCCCTTTGACCTATCATCATATAATCTCATTTTTATATCTTGGCGTGAAAGTTTTTTGTTGGTATGAAATTCATCTATCAGTGTTCTCACCAAGTCTCTATTTTTCTGAGTTTTATTCAAGATATTTGAGGAAGTGGTTCAACAAAGAGATTTCATCTGAATGCGAGGCCCATTACTATGGCTTGTGGCAGAGGTTAGCACTAGAGGAAAGTTTCCCCCATTATAACTCAAGTATTTTGAAATTAATATTCACCAGTTACTGTATCTCTCACAAAAAGGCTAATCATGTGACTGAGTGGTGGTCGCCTCTTGGTTACATTCAAAAGTCGCCGAGTTACTGGTTCTTGGACTATCTCTGCTGTTGGAAGCTGATACATGGTCAGGTGATTCTCTTGTTTGAAGAGTTCTTTAGCACCAGGAGTAAAACCTACAAAAAAAAACAACAATAAATTTGTTTCTGTTTTCTTCAAAAACTTCTTTTCTTCCTTCCTCAGGTCATCCTACAACTATGGGCTGTGGCCATTGTCTTGAGTTATTATTGAAAACTGTTCACTATATTTAGGCTCTTTTGCATTCATTCACAATTCAACAAGTTTTGGCAAATAAACGATATAGATGCAATCTGACATACTACAAGCAAAATTGGGAAATTTAAGCTGATTTTAAAATTTCCTCAATAAACATATACGAATGCTGCATCATCCAAAACAATGGTTCTCAACCTAGGCCATATACCACCTCTTCCCCCCACCCCCACCCCCCAACAGGAAGCCATGCCGGATTTTGTAGGGACAATAAGTAAAAAAAAAAGGAACTGGGGACCACAAGAGTTTCTGAATGGGCCGTTAGTTTCCTGTCTTAATGAAATATTACTGAAATACACAGTATAAAAAATATATGAACATAATTTATTTAGAACCCTGAATAAAATGAATGGAAAAATATGTTAATGATGCAAATAAGGCATGTGAATCGCTTTCCCTACTCCTGCTTGACCATGCAAAAAGCACCATTCAAATCCTGCAAACACGAGAAAGTCTGCAGATGCTGGAATTTCAAGCAACACACATAAAAGGTGCTGGTGAATGCACCTGGCCAGGCAGCATCTCTAGAAAGAGGTACAGTCGACGTTTCGGACTGAGACCCTTCATCAGGACTAACTGAAAGAACAGCTAGTAAGAGACTTGAAAGTGGGAGGGGGAGGGGGAGATCCGAAGTGACAGAAGACAGGAGCCAAGAGCTGGAAAGTTAATTGGCAAAGGGGATATGAGAGGATCATGGGACAGGAGGCCTAGGGACAAAGAAGGAGGGGGGAGGAGCCCAGAGGATGTGCAAGGGGTATAGTGAGAGGGACAGAGGGAGAAAAAGGAGAGAGAAAGAAAGAATGAATGTACATATCATAATAAATAAATAAATAACGGATGGGTTACAAGGGGGAGGTGGGACACTAGCAGAAGTTTGAGAAGTCAATGTTCACGCCATCAGGTTGGAGGCTACCCAGACGGAATATAAGGTGTTGTTCCTCCAACCTGAGTGTGGCTTTATCTTATCTTTACGGTAGAGGAGGCCGTGGATAGACATATCAGAATGGAAATGGGATGTGGAATTAAAATGTGTGGCCACTGGGAGATCCTGTTTTCTCTGGCGGACAGAGCGTAGGTGTTCAGCAAAACGATCTCTCAGTCTGCGTCGGGTCTCGCCAATATACAGAAGGCCGCATCGGGAGCACTGGATGCAGTACATCACCCCAGCCGACCCACAGGTGAAGTGTCGCTTCACCTCAACTTCCACTAATGCCCCACCTCCCCCTCGTACCCTATCCGTTATTTATTTATATGCACACTATTCTTTTTCTCTCTCTCCTTTTTCTCCCTCTGTCCTTCTCACTATTCCCCTTTCCCATCCTCTGGGCTTCCCCCCTCCCCCTTTCTTTCTCCCTAGGCCTCCTGTCCCATGATCCTCTCATATCCCTTTTGCCAATCAACTGTCCAGCTCTTGGCTCCATCCCTCCCCCTCCTGTCTTCTCCTATCATTTTGTGTCTCCCCCTCCCCCTTTCAAATTTCTTACTAGCTCTTCTTTCAGTTAGTCCTGACGAAGGGTCTCGGCCCGAAACATTGACTGTACCTCTTCCTAGAGATGCTGCCTGGCCTGCTGCGTTCACCAGCAACTTTTATGTATGTTGATTCAAATCCTGCAGGTCAGCCTGTTATTCTGAGCCCTTAAATAGTTTTCATATACACTGGTAACATTACAATTAACATGTAATACCTATAATATGTGAAAACATATTGACTGTATATTAAATTAGTATAGTTAACCAAAGAAAAACTTTAGCAACTAACAGAGCCTATGGAGGATGAGGGCCACAAAGGTAAATAAAAGTCACATGTGTGCTGCGAGCAGAAAAAAAGTTGTGAACCACTGATCTAAAAAAAATTCAGTGCTATTGAAAATTCTGGATCTGCAAAAATATAATACACATGCAACTTCTCTCTCACATACTGTAGATGCATTAGTATTCTAAATGATAGCGTGGTTGCAAGCTGCAAAAGACTAATTTATAAACCAAATATGTCATGAAGTCTACATCCAAGGACTGAGCACCAACACCAGAATTGAGTACTTTACATGCAAATCAGAACAACAGTTTTGGGCAGTCATTTACTACTGCATTATCTAAAATTATGAATGAACTATTAAATTATAAATTAGTGTACAATGTAATGTAATAAATTTCATTAAAGATGGCAATGACAGGGTGTCACACATATGCAGATATTCAAATATAAAATTAGGATAACAAGTGTTAAATAACCTCAGATGTTTAATCTTAAAATTAACACATTAGGCACCTTAGAAATGCTAGACACATACCTATGAGCCTGGCCAATTCACAGAGCCCCCAAGGAACATGGACTGGCATGGCTGTGCCTGATGTCTCTTGCAGGGCGATATTGGACAAGTGATCAGAGAAGCGGCATACTTGCTCGGTAACAGTGGAATAACAGAGATTCAGGAGGATATTGAGACCCAATGGTTTCAGCGAAGAGATGTGGAGTTGCCAGTTCGAGTCATCAAACTGAATACTGGCCGGGTTCTGCTGGTCCTGTGAGAGACTCAGCATTTCCAGGTGGTAATCACAGATATAATCTTCTGCTTCCAAGTCCAGGTCTTCGCCAATACCACTCATCTGCAATATGTGCAGAATCAGATATAAATGAATTTAGTACACATGACACATTTCTTATGGTATCAAGGTCTGCTGTAGAAAGATGGTTGACGGATAAAGTACTGATGTCAGATTGAATCTAAATTGGAAAATAATCTATGAGTTATAAACCATTGCCAGTTCTGGCCAAATCTAAGCCATTAAACAAAAAACTAGGATAAAAAATTTATTCAAAAATAAAAACACTTGGTTAAGCAGATACATCTCAGATAATTTTAATCTTTATTACCTGTGTCATATCATCCTCTCTTCCTTCTGTGTCTTTGCTGAAGCTGACGTTGGACCCTGACAAATGCTTACATCGTCGATTGTCACTACGTTTCCTCGAACGTGGAGTGCTTTCAATCTTTTCCTCTCTCTCCTGTCCATCCTCATTGGTGATGTTTACAAATTCCAGGCCGGTGTTGGGCAATAGGGCATCAGCTTCCCTGGGCTAGGAGTTTTTAAGTGTCGAAAAGTTGACTCATTTAGAACAATTTTGAAGCATACAAGGACCTTGTCTTTGAATAACTGGCCATCCCCCTGCTCTTATGATACATGATTTATTTTCTTTAAATACCTATTCAACTACCATTTACATTATTAAATCTGTTTTCACTCTTTAAAGACATAGAATTTTGAGTATAACTCAAAAAATTTTCTCACCTTCCCTCTGATTTATTGCCATAACCAGAAATCTGTACCCCTTCATTTCCAGAGCCAGACTTGCCACTGGACTTTTTACTCCATTTACTCAAAACTTCTATTGAGTTCCTGAATGCTGACATGCCCAAGATGGCAACATTAGATCACAAAATTAAATACCTAAGACAGTAATTTCGAATCTTCAGTCAGTGAAATGTTACAATGGATGTTGTGCTCTGTTCAAAGCAGTTTCACACCCCTACTGATTTAGTGCCCATCCAACATATCATACAGGCATTGAGCCCAGGGTTTGATTCCTACTCAAACCACACCTATTTTTAGAAGCATGCTAAGGATAAGGATGGAGAAAAGAGCAACAGGTCATCTGTTGTTCCAGAGTGATGTGGAAACAAGTTTAATGATGAATGCAATCTGAGGGAAGAATCAGGTCTGTGCACCATGAAAGATTGAGTAAAACAGAAACATCAAAAACACATTCAAGGCATACCTTACAACAGGGGTCCCCAACCTTTCTCGTACTGCAGACCGGTTTCATACTGACAATACTCTTGCGGACTGGCCGACCTGGGGGGGTAGGGTTGCCAACGTACAAGAGTAGCAGTCAAATACGTTGGGTTTACCCCGAGAAAGACTACAATGACCATGAAGCCTTGCGCGGGCACCAGTGCGCATGTGTAACTTGTGCATGCGTTTACGTGCCGATTTCTTAAAAACTGTTTTTGCCGATTCTGTTGGCAGCAGCGACCGGGGGGGGGTTGTTAATCACAACCAGAATATAGGTGATAAGTGGCTAATACACTCAATTTCGTTTCTAAAAGGGTTTATCTAACGAATTTAATATTAAACACACAGCGCATATTTTCCTCGCATGAATATAGCGATAAGACAATTATCAGGGAGGACAGGGGAGCTTGAAGTGTTGAACGAACTTCCAGTAGAAGTGGTAGAGGTAGGTTCGATATTATCATTTAAAGAAAAATTGGATGGGTATATGGACAGGAAAGGAATGGAGGGTTATGGGCTGAGTGCAGGTCGGTGGGACTAGGTGAGAGTAGCGTTCGGCACGGACGAGAAGGGCAGAGATTGCCTGTTTCCATGCCGTAATTGTTACATGGTTATATAAGTCACTTATAATAGCATCATAACATTTTAAGTAACGTTTGGATATCAAACACACAGCGCATATTTTCCTCGTATGAACATATAAAATCATTGCAATGCATCAATATCGCTGAATCAGTGGGAGCCCTGGGCTTGTTTTCCTGCAATAAGACGGTCCTATCGAGGGGTGATGGGAGACAGCGATACTCAAAGGGGGTTCCTTATGTCCAGTCTATTCCGCAATTTAGTTTTCATTGCATTCATTGCATAGATATGTTGGAAATGGAAGCAACGTTTTCGGTGCTTTCCTGAATATCTCAGGATATTTAGCCTTGACTTTGATCCGGAATGCCGGCAGAGATGCTATGTCAAACATACTTTTCAGCCCGCCATTATTTGCAAGCTCGAGGAGTTGATCTCCTTCCCGCGCTGACATGGATGACATGCGAGTAATGACCTCGCGTGCGTTCAAGCTCAACAGTGGGCATGACAGGGTATGAGGAAAGGTGCAGCTGACTCATATCGCCAAATCATATCGTTTCCTCACAGCCCAGTAGCACATGCCTTGTGGCCCGGTACCGGTCCGCAGCCTGGTGGTTGGGGACCGCTCCCCTACAACACACTGCAGGAAATGAGGCATGCTCAGGTGCTGAGTAATACATGAACTTATCATTATTGCAATTACCTAACATTTCTCATTTGAAAATTGTGTTTTTAAATCTATACTTTAGATAACAATTTATTTTTACTTAAAAATGGAAGTTTAAAATTTTTTTAAATAGGAACATGAAAGTTTCCTGTAGGCCACACAGATGTAGAACTGGCAGTCTGAATAGCAGCTCAGGTTCTAACACATCAGGAAGAAACTTACCTCATCCTTCTCTTCTTCCATCTCTGTGTGACAAAATGATCGCAGTGATAAGTCATCTTTCAGGTCCTCTAGGCTATCATGGGGTGGCTCCACACGTCCACTGAAGAACAGAACTGTTTCCGGACTGGGATTGGGCCAGGACAGTATTCCTTGTTTGTCTACACAGCAAAGCACCTAATGATTCAAGTTGACATGATAATTATAACCTGAATTTTCTACCAAGACAAATCCAAGCTACCTGTAACGGTAACATGAATTTCAGGTATGAATATAGGTAAAGGGAAGATTTTGAAAGAAAGCAATGGAAAAAGTGCTTTTTACAGGCAGCAAAGTACTAGGACTAGGACCATGCCATTCTTATGAAAAGTTAGTGTTGTATGCAGTTCTTGTACAACCCCTCTACTCTTACATTGTATGTCTCAACTAGTAAAGCACAACATATCATTCTTATTTTCATTTCTTGCTACTTAGATTCCTGGGTATACAGAACAACCTTCATTTGCTCTTCCATACCGTTCAATATCTTCCCTTCTCTTGCTTATTCTCTTGATTTTGTTATACCCAAATATCAGTATCCCATATTTTTATACATTAAATTCCATTTTTCACTTTCCTGCCCAACTGATCAAACCATCTTTCAGGTAGATGGAGCTCGTCAGCCTGGGAAGGCAATCTATCTAAGAGAGGGAAAACTCTGACTTCAAACCTCCTCTGCCTTGCGGCCATACCCACTCATGGGAAGGGCTTCAGGAGTAAACCCTGAGGACAAATCTGGAGCTGGAGTCCCTAAGACAGTCCGACGTTGCCTTCAACCTCGTTCTGGCAACTCCTGCGACAACACTGGTGCCAAGCTGTATCGGCCCTTGCCCTTCCCTTGGACAACATTGGTGTCGTGGAGAGGAGAAACTTGCTGCATGGGCAACTGCCGGTCTTCAATACAACTTTGCACAGGCCTGCACCCTGGAAACTTCCAGGCGCAGATCCATGGTATCGCAAAGCTAACGGATGCCACCACAGTACAACTTACATAATCCTGCAACTCTTGGGACTTTGGTAGCATTGCACTACATTTTTGGATGTTATTCTTACCACTAGCCAAATATTTATTTCAATATTTTTTTTTTTACATACTACACTGTGGTAATAAAATTTCTAGTCAATCCAGTTTAAAAAGGTGCGAAGAATATACAAGTTCTCCAGATACTAATTCCAATTGTAAACCACACACATTCCTGACCCCAAACCTGGCACCAGCCACAGCTCAGAGTTCAGACCCCAGCCATACACTGGATTCCCAGCTCACATTCCAAACAAACATCTGAACTACTGGATTTTTTTCAACAGATCTTTCTGCTCTGAAGTCTTTTTCCTCAATGCCAATAAACAGATGAACTATTTACTTGTCCAATCTCTCAAAGACTATATATTTGATGGAGAAGATCCTAAGAGGCAGGATTTATGAACATTTGGAAAGGTATAATATGATTAGGAATAGTCAGCATGGCTTTGTCAAGGGCAGGTTGTGCCTTATGAGCTTGATTGAATTTTTTGAGGATGTGACGAAACACATTGATGAAGGAAGAGCAGTAGATGTAGTATATATGGATTTCAGCAAGGCGTTTGATAAGGTACCCCATGCAAGGCATATTGAGAAAGTAAGGAGGCATGGGATACAAGGGGACGTTGCTTTGTGGATCCAGAACTGGCTTGCCCACAGAAGGCAAAGAGTGGTTGTAGCCCGGTCATATTCTGCATGGAGGTCGGTCACCAGTGATGTGCCTCAGGGATCTGTTCTGGGACCCTTACTCTTCATGATTTTTATAAATGACCTGGATGAGAAAGTGAAGAGATAGGTTAGTAAGTTTGCTGATGACACAAAGGTTGGGGGTGTTGTGGATAGTGTGGAGGGCTGTCAGAGATTGCAGTGGGACATTGATAGGTTGCAAAACTGGGCTGAGAAGTGGCAGATGGAGTTCAACCCAGATAAGTGTGAGGTTGCTCACTTTGGTAGGTCAAATATGATGGCAGAATATAGTATTAATGGTAAGACTCTTGGCAGTGTGGAGGATCAGAGGGATCTTGGGGTTCGAGTCCATAGGACGCTCAAAGCAGCTGCACAGTTTGACTCTGTGGTTAAGAAAGCTTACGGTGTATTGGCCTTCATCCATCATGGAATTGAATTTAGGAGCCGAGAGGTAATGTTGCAGCTATATAGGATCCTGGTCAGACCCCACTTGGAGTACTGTGCTCAGTTCTGGTCGCTTCACTACAGGAAGGATGTGGAAGCCATAGAAAGGGTGCAGAGGCAATTTACAAGGATGTTGCCTGGATTGGGGAGCATGCCTTATGAGAATAGGTTGAGTGAACTTGGCCTTTTCTCCTCGAAGCGATGGAGGATGAAAGGTGACCTGATAGAGGTGTATAAGATGATGAGAGACATTGATCATGTGGATAGTAAGAGGCTTTTTCCAAGGGCTAAGATGGTTGCCGCAAGATGGAGATGGAGTTTAATCCTGATAAATGTGAGGTGCTACATTTTGGTAGACAAATCAAAATAGGACATACATGGTAAATGGTAGGGCATTGAAGAATGCAGTAGAACAGAGGGATCTAGGGATAATGGTGCATAGTTTCCTGAAGGTGGAATCTCACATGGATAGGGTGGTGAAGAAAGCTTTTGGTATGCTGGCCTTTATAAATCAGAGCATTGAGTATAGGAGTTGGGATGTAATGTTGAAATTGTATAAGGCATTGGTAAGGCCAAATTTGGAGTATTGTGTACAGTTCTGGTCACCGAATTATAGGAAAGATGTCAACAAAATTGAGGGAGTAGAGAGAAGATTTACTAGAATGTTTCTTGCGTTTCATCTCCTAAGTTACAGAGAAAGGTTGAACAAGTTGGGTCTTTATTCTTTGGAGCGTAGAAGGTTGAGGGGGGACTTGATACAGGTATTTAAAATTATGAGGGGGATAGATAGAGTTGACGTGGATAGGCTTTTTCCATTGACAGTGGGGGAGATTCAAACAAGAGGACATGAGTTGAGAGTTGAAGGGCAAAAGTTTTGGGGTAACATGAGGGGTACTTCTTTACTCAGAGAGTGGTAGCTGTGTGGAACGAGCTTCCAGCAGAAGTGGTTGAGGCAGGTTCGATGTTGTCGTTTAAATTTAAATTGGACAGCTATATGGACAGGAAAGGAATGGAGGGTTATGGGCTGAGTGCAGGTCGGTGAGACTAGGTGAGAGTAAGAGTTTGGCATGGACTAGAAGGGCCAAGATGGTCTGTTTCCGTGCTGTAATTGTTATATGGTTATAAGAGGACACAGGTTTAAGGTGCTGGTGAGTGCAGAGGAGATGTCAGGGGTAAGTTGTTGTTTTTTTTTAAAAAACGCAGACAGTGGTGAGTGCGTGGAATGGGCTGCCGGCAACTGTGGTGGAGGTGGAAGAGACTTTTGGATAGGTACATGGAACTTGGAAAAATAGAGGGCTATGGGTAAGCCTAGTAATTTCTAAGGTAGGGACATGTTCGGCACAACGTTGCGCGCCAAAGGGCCTGTATTGGGCTGCAGGTTTTCTATGTTTAAAGACTTCGTGAAGCCAAGTAATGCAAGCTAAAAGTCTTTCATCGCTATAAGTAGTTGAAGGTAAACATAATTAAATCAAAATTAATAAGCTACACTTCCACATCTCCAGGCTGCCTATTTTTTCCCTATTTGTAAGGATTTGTTGTACTTGCAGACTCAGCTGCCAGCGTATGGAATTCCACAAACAAATGACGGCAAGTACTAATGTCAAGGAGCAAAATTCTCAGTCCTATATTTGAGCATTTTTCATGTGATTATCCTTCTCCTTTAAAGAGTATTAGAACATAGAATAGTACGGCACAGTACAGGCCCTTCGGCCCACAATGTTGTGCCCACTCTCAAACCTTGCCTCCCATATAAGCCCCCACCTTAAATTCCTCCATATACCTGTCTAATAGTCTCTTAAACTTCACTAGTGTATCTGCCTCCACCACTGACTCAGGCAGTGCATTCCACGCACCAACCACTCTCTGAGTAAAAAACCTTCCTCTAATATCCCCTTTGAACTTCCTACCCCTTACCTTAAAGCCATGTCCTCTTGTATTGAGCAGTGTATTGACTTAGCTTCATCTGCCATTCACCCATCACCTCCCCTCCCCCCACCAATTTCTTACCAATGGGATGCTAACAATTTGCCACAAATTAAAGACTCCCAAGTTTGATTAAAGATTCCCAAGCTGAAATATTAATATGATCTTTCTCTGCAAATTTGTCCTTCCATGGCACTTATATTATCATGAGAACTGTGTTTTCCAAGGGTAACAACGATTACCTCAAAATAAGTAATGACAATGTAATCTTGACCAGGTCCCACCATAGTAAAATTGGAGCAGTGGTAATGATTCAAAAAATTGCTGAACCTACTGTTGGGTTGCAAGCTTGAAAGTGCTTAACAGAACGATGGGACAATGTGCCTTCAGCTTCATTAATCAAGTCCAAGAGCAGAAAGCATTGAGAATTGAAGCGACAGGCAGTCACAAAAATGGAGACAAAACACAGAGGTGTTAGCAAAGTGGACTCAAGGTGTATTTAATACTAGGGAAGCCATATCGTGAGGAATGAAGACAGTATGCCAAATTGATAATTGCCATGTCGCAAGTAAAGAATTTTTAACAAGCTTGATAATGGAAAGAAAATTAATAAGCCTACACAGTAAAACCTAACATCATGAATGGCTGTGATAATTCACTCCCAGGTGAGCTCAACCCCTCTTATGCACACTTTGAAAGGAAGAATAAAACTACACCCGTGTGAATCCCGGCAGCATCTGGTGACCCTATGATCTCTGTCTCGGAGACAGACATCAGAACCTCTTTCAAGAGGGTGAACCCACACAAGGTGTCAGGTCCTGTGGCATACTTGGTAGTGAAAATGTGCCAACCAACAGCAGGAGTGTTCAAGGACCTCTTCAGTCTCTCTCTGCTCCATTCTGAGGTTCCCACCCACTTCAGAAGGGCAACAATCATACCAATGCTCAAGAGCAACATGAGCTGCTTCAACAACCATCACCCCAGTGGCACACACACCTACTGTGATAGAGTGCACTGAGGTTAGTCATGGCTGGAATCTCTTTTCTCAGTTTCTTCACCTCCGCTGCATCTGTTCCCAGGACAAGGCTTTCCATTCAAGGACATCTCCTCCATGTTTTAAAAACAGTGTTTCCCTCCTTCTATCATTAATGCTGCCCTCATCTACATCCCCCGCATTTCCCATACATCGGCACTCACTCTATCTTCCCACCACCTTAATAGTGATAGAGTCCCTCTTGTTCTTCCCTACCACCCCATCAACCTCTGCATCCAACACATTATCCTCTACAACTTCCACCATCTTCAAAGGGATCCTACCACTAAGTATATCTTTACCTCCACCCCTCCACTTTCTGCAGGGGTCACTCTCTCCGCAATTCCCTTGTCCATTTGTCCCTCCCCACTAACTCCCTCCAGGCGCTTATCCCACTTCATCGAGCGTCTCCGTACCATTTGTCACAAAGGTGACTTCCAAGTGGTCAAACATTTTAATGCCCTATTCCCATTCCAAAATGTTGGTCCATGGTCTCCTCTTGTGCTAGGATGAGGCCACCCTCAGGGTGGGGAAGCAACACCTTATATTCCATCTGGGTATCATCCAACCTAATGGAATGTATATTGATGTCACCTTCTGGTAAAGAATTCAACCCTCTTCCTCCATTTCCCACTCTGACCTTTTACTTTTTCCTCACATGCCTATTGCTCCCTCCTGGGACCCCTCCTCTTTCCCTTTCTCCTATGGTCCACTCCCCTCTATCAGATTCTTTCTTCTCCAACCCTTGACCTTTCCCACCCACCTGGTTTCACCTATCACCTTCCAGCTAGCTTCTTTCCCTTCCCACCATCTTTTTATTGTGGCATCTTCCCCCTTCCTTCTCAGTCCTAAAGAAGGGCTTCAGCTCGAAACGTTGACTGTTTATTCTTTTCCATCGATCCTGCCGAGTTCATCCAGTGTTCTGTGTGTGCTGCTTTAGAATCAACTCCTGCCTAAGGATCTCAACCCACTGCAATTTGCCCATCGCCACAATAAGTCTACAGTGGATTCAATCTCACTGGCTCACCACTTAGCCTTGGATCATCTAGACAATACTAATACCTATGTCAGGCTGCTGTTTATTGATTACTGTTAAATGTTCAACACAAATCATACCCTCAGTTCTAATCAACAAGCTCCACAATCTGGGCCTCTGTACCTCTCTCTATAACTGGATCCTCGACTTCCTCACTGGGAGACCACTGTCAGCGAGATGCTGTTATTTCAACCTGCACCAGACTATTAACATTGGCACAGCTCAAGAATGCATGCTTAGCCCACTGAGGTACTCTCTCTACACTCATGACTGTGTGGCTAGGCAGAGTTCAAACAGTATCTATAAATTTGTCAATGACACAAGTATTGAATTTCAGATGGTGACAAGGAGGCGCAGAGGAGCAAGACAGATCAACTGGTTGAGTTTGTCACAACCGGACTCTCTTGGGGCGCTAGATGGAGTAGGTCGCATCTTGGCTTTGCTCCGTTCATTTTTCAATCTTTTTACCACCCTTTTACTATCTATCTCAAAGTGTTTATAACACTTCTATATGCTTGAATTTTGATTTTTAATCGATGGAAATGACTACCAGAGGAAAAAAGGTATTACCTGAAGGCAAGAAAGCCAGTAATGGAAATGGAAGGGGAGGGGAGGGAATGTCGACTCAGACCATGACAGGCCTGCGTCGGGCATTTTCATGCTTTACGAGGCGCAAATTGGAAGTCTGTGTGGGGCACCACTCCTTGCACAGACTAGAGCAATGTGTGATTAAGTGCCTTGCTCAAGGGCACAAACATGCTGCCACAGCTGAGGCTTGAACTAGCGACCTTGAGGTAACTAGACAAACGCCTTAACCACTTGGCCACGTGCCCAACACAAATGGAAAGGAAGGTTTTTTTGAACAGCCTAAACAGACTCAACTTACTTTGGAGGCTATCTCCAAGCTCCTGGATGATAAATTCGATAAAAGATTTGCTACTTTGGAAGTATTGTTAAAGGAGATCGAAGGAAGGTTGGCAGCAGGAGAGCGAAAAACAACAAATTTCCAAACTCGTTGAATCTGGGAGACAGAGAGATCGCAGACTGGATCTATTGGAAAACAAATTAACTTCGACCACTCAAACACTGGAACAGTATAAAATCAAGTATAAAATCGTAGTCAGAGACAGAATTTGCGAATAGTAGGACTCAGTGAAGATGCTGAGAGTGGTGACGGTGACCTTATTAAAGTTTTTTCTCAATTTTTAATGGAGGTGTTCAGTTCTGATGTTTTTTCTTCTCCCCTATACTCGATCGCGCCCACCGGTCTTTAAGAGTTAAACCCCCTAAGGAGTTGAAACTCTGACCTATGATACTCCGATTTCATTATGTACATACTAAGGAGCATTTGATTCAAATTGCTCGTCAGAAAGGGGTTATTGTGCATGGAGATCTCAAGTTTCTTCTGGTTGAAGACTACAGTCCTGAAGTAATGCAAGAAAGATCGCTTCTTAAACTGGAGATGTCTGAGTTATATCAAAGAAATTTCCTATCAGCTCTGCTATTTCCAGCTCGCCTAAGGGTTGTTCTGCCTGATAAATTGTGTAAATAGTTTAAATCCGTGGACGAAGCATATCAATTTCTTGAGAATCAAAGTTCGAGCTCAGATGTCTAATAAATTTGCTGTTTCTTCATGTTTGTACTCATTTGGCTTATAAACTGGTGATGTCCGAGCTCTATCAAAGAAAGTTCCAACCAGTTCTACTATTTCCAGCTCATCTAAGGGTTGTTCTGCCTGAAAAATCGCGTATATGGTTTAAATCCGTAGACGAAGCATATCAATTTCTTGAGGATCAAAGTTCGAGCTCAGCTGTCTAATAAATTTACTGTTTTTTCATGTCTGCATTCATTTGTTGGTAAGTTAATAATCAGTTCATAGATTTGGACTTTTAAAGTTTGAAGAATTTTGCCCTTGGTTTGATAATGCACATACATTGTTTTGGAGTATGGATATTTATCATGCTTTTATGTTAAAGTTCCTTTTTCTTTCTTTCCCTTTATTATTTTAGTCTATTATTTTCAATTGTTTGTTTTTGAAAATAATTAAGAATCTGATTTGGTGACTGATTTTTTTTCCTAAAAATATTAATAAGTTTGTATTCTGTTTCACTTTTCAAGATCTTGCCTTTCAAAATGTTTTTTATGGTATTCTCTTCTCAATGTTTTGACTGTGGGTGGTGTTTTGCATTCCTTTTTCATTGGAGACTTGCTTTCAAGAGAGATGGGGATAGGAAAGTGTCTAGATAGCTTTCTGGCTGGCTATTGGCCAGTTTTCTAGCTTTTTTTGGGTGGGGGTGGGTCTATTTTTAGTTTACTTTTTTTTCCATCTGGGCTAATTTGAAACTACAGATATGTCTGAATTGTCGTAACTTCTGGTTCCTCTTTAAACCTTTTTCCCTCTTCCTGATTCATGAGTTTCCTATGCAGTAAGGTTAACCCTTTACACACAATATGGTTTATTCAAGTACAATGGATAATATTATTAACTTTGTTTCATGGAATACGAATGGTTTGAATCATCCGATCAAACAGAAGAAGATCTTTAAAGTTTTTCATAGATTGAATGATCAGATTATCTTTGCCCAGGAGACTCATGTAAGGAAGGAGGATAATCAGCGTTTTTTTTTATATATAGGATTTGGAAAGATAATCAAGTTCACTCTAATTCACAGGATAAGGTGAAAGGAGTCTCTATTTTTATAGATTCCTCAATTTCATTTGTTCACTATGAAAAAACTTCAGACCTGAATGGTAGATTTCTATTAATTACTGGTTTACTTTATAACCAAAAAGTTGTTATGGTTAACATCTATGCACCAAATACCGATTATCCTGAATTCTTTAAGCATTTATTTGCATCTCTTCTTAATTTAAATGAATATACGTTGATAATGGGCGGAGATTTTAAACTGTTGCCTGAATCTCTCGATGGACAGGTCTGCGCCTAGTCAGGTACTTCCAAACAAATCCACCATTTTTGTCAATTCCTTTTTAGTTGACTCCAGAATCGTCGAAGTTTGGAGGTTTTTATATCCTAACGATAAAGAGCTCTCATTCTTTTCTCATGTATATCATAATTACACCAGAATTGATTACTTTTTCATTGATTCTCGATTAGTTTCATCTGTTACTGCCTGTGAGTATGATGCAATTGCCATCTCTGATCATGCGCCCCTAAAACTAGTCAATCAAATTAACTGATGTAACTTTCAGTGCTAGACAATGGTGGTTCAATTCTACTCTGCTTCAGGACTTAAATTTTGTTAACCTTATTAAAGAATAGATTGCCTTTTTCTTCTCAACTAATTTTATGGAAGAAATTTCCAGTGGGATATTATGGGACACTTTTAAAGTATATATCTGTGGACAAATTATTTCGTATTCGGCTGGATTGAAAAAAACAAATTAATAATGAAATACGTACATTGGTTGATAAGATTAAAGAAATTGATAAAAAATATTCTGTTGCTCCTAATTTGGAGCTTTACAAAAAGAGATTTGAACTTCAGATGCAATACAGTTTGTTATTAATATCCCCAACTGAAAATCAATTACTTAAATCTACGAGTCAATTTTATATACATGGTGATAAATCAGGTAAATTACTGGCCAATCAATTGAAAGCTGCTTTGGTTAAACGCCAGATTATTAAAGTTTGTAAACGGGAGGGAACTTTGACGGTTGATCATGATGAAATGAATACATCTTTTCAAGAATTCTATACCTCTTTATACCAATTAGAATTTCCTGACGATTCTACCATAATGCATGAATTTCTAAGAAAATTGAATATTCCGAAATTACTACTTAATGAATGTTTAACATTAGATGCACCCATTACGGAAGAAGAAATAGAAAAAGCAATTTCTTTGATGAATTCTGGTAAAGCACCCGGCCTGGATGGGTATATACTAGAATTTTTTAAATCTTTTTAAGTCTTTCTCCTTTATTTTTAAGGATGTTTTATTTGCAGGTAAATTACATAGTCATAGTCATACTTTATTGATCCCGGGGGAAATTGGTTTTCGTACAGTTGCATCATAAATAATAAATAGTAATAAAACCATAAACAGTTAAATAGTAATATGCAAATTATGCCAGGAAATAAGTCCAGGACCAGCCTATTGGCTCAGGGTGTCTGCCCCTCCAAGGGAGGAGTTGTAAAGTTTGATGGCCACAGGCGGGAACAACTTCCTATGACGCTCTGTGTTGTATCTTGGTGGAATGAGTCTCTGGCTGAATGTACTCCTGTGCCCACCCAGTACATTACGTAGTGGATGGGAGACATTGTCCAAGATGGCATGCAACTTGGACAGCATCCTCTTTTCAGACACCACCGTCACAGAGTCCAGTTCCATCCCCACAACATCACTGGCCTTACGAATGAGTTTGTTGATTCTGTTGGTGTCTGCTACTCTCAGCCTGCTGCCCCAGCACACAACAGCAAACATGATCGCACTGGCCACCACAGACTCGTAGAATATCCTCAGCATCGTCTGGCAGATGTTAAAGGATCTCAGTCTCCTCAGGAGATAGAGACGGCTCTGACCCTTCTTGTAGACAGCCTCAGTGTTATTAGACCAGTCCAGTTTATTGTCAATTCGTATCCCCAAGTATTTGTAATCCTCCACCATGTCCACACTGACCCCCGGATGGAAACAGGGGTCAGCAGTACCTTAGTTCTCCTCAGGTCTACCACCAGCTCCTTAGTCTTTTTCACATTAAGCCGCAGATAATTCTGCTCACACCATGAGACAAAGTTTCCTACAGTCGCCCTGTACTCAGCCTCATCCCCCTTGCTGATGCATCCAACTATGGCAGAGTCATCTGAAAACTTCTGAAGATGACAAGATTCTGTGCAGTAGAACATAGAACATAGAATAGTACAGCACAGTACAGGCCCTTCGGCCCACAATGTTGTGCCGACCCTCAAACCCTGCCTCCCATATAAGCCCCCACCTTAAATTCCTCCATATACCTGTCTAGTAGTCTCTTAAACTTTACTAGTGTATCTGCCTCCACCACTGACTCAGGCAGTGCATTCCACACACCAACCACTCTCTGAGTAAAAAACCTTCCTCTAATATCCCCCTTGAACTTCCCACCCCTTACCTTAAAGCCATGTCCTCTTGTATTGAGCAGTGGTGCCCTGGGGAAAAGGCGCTGGCTATCCACTCTATCTATTCCTCTTCTCATCTTGTACACCCCTATCATGTTTCCTCTCATCCTCCTTCTTTCCAAAGAGTAAAGCCCTTGCTCCCTTATACTCTGACCATAACGCATACTTTCTAAACCAGGCAGCATCCTGGTAAATCTCCTCTGTACCCTTTCCAATGCTTCCACATCCTTCCTATAGTGAGGTGACCAGAACTGGACACAGTACTCCAGGTGTGGCCTAACCAGAGTTTTATAGAGCTGCATCATTACATCGCGACTCTTAAACTCTATCCCTCGACTTATGAAAGCTAACACCCCATAAGCTTTCTTAATTACCCTTGTAGTTGAAGTCCGAGGTGTAAATGGTGAAGAGAAAGGGAGACAAGACAGTCCCCTGTGGAGCCCCAGTACTGCTGATTTACAGCAGGAGGATTACAGGATTTATTAAAAATCGTTATTCGTATTTTAATGTTAGGAGGTTGATGAACATTGTGTATACTTCTTCACCTAAAACGCCAGAATGTGTTATTTCACTTGATGCCGAGAAGACGTTTGATAGAGTTGAATGGGAATATTTATTTAACATCCTTGAGAAATTTAATTTTAGCCCAAAATTCACATCTTGGATTAAACTGATATATCATTTGGCTTCTGTACTTACTAATAATCAGAGATCCCCCTTTTTTAGGCTTTTTCGAGGTACTAGACAGGGCTGTCCTTTAAGCCGTTTACCATTTGATATTGTCTTGGAAACTTTGGCAGTCGCTCTTCGTGATTCACCCAATATATTTGGCATTATTCGTGGGAATGAGACGCATAAGGTATCATTATATGCAGATGACCTGTTACTATATATCTCTAATCCAGAGAAATCCATCCCTGCAGTAATATTATTACTTGCTCAGTTTAGTAGTTTTTCTGGTTATAAATTGAATCTTAATAAGAGTGAGCTTTTCCCATTAAATATGCAAGTTCCAATCACCATTTAGACTGGTTACTGGTTATTTTACTTATTTGGGTGTTAAAATAAAGCATAAGGATCTATTTAAAGTTAATTTTTTTTACCCTTAATTGATCATGTTAAAGAACTGCTTACTAAATGGTCCCATTGTCCCTATCATTGATTGGTCGAATCAATGCTATTAAGATGATTATTTTACCTAAATTTCTGTATCTATTTCAGGTGGTACCAATCTTCATCTATACATCCTTTTTTGATATTATTGATTCTAAAATTTCTCTATATATATGGCAGAATAAAAATCCTAGATTAAGTAAGAAATATTTACAGAAATCAAAAAAGGATGGCGGTTTGGCATTGCCGAACTTTAGATTCTATTATTGGGCAATTGATATTCAATACCTAACATTCTGGACACAAGATTTGGATGAAATTCAATGTCCACGAGGGGTGAACCCCAAGTGAGAGTCTGTACAGGGGTTCTTATTGGCTTCTATTTTAGGGGCTTCGCTTCCCTTTGCACTTACTAAACTGAATAAACAAACGAACGATTAATCCAATAATTAAACATACAATATGAATATGGTTTCAATTTCGTAAATTTTTTGGATTGAATAAATTTATCCTATCAAGTCCTATTATATCTAATTTTTTCTTCCAACCATCCAGAACTGATCAAGCTTTTCTTTTATGAAAAACAAAGGGAATAATATGTTTTCGTGATTTATTCATGGATAATTGTCTCATGTCCTTTGAACAGTTGTCTAATAAGTATAATTTGCCTAGATCACATTTTTTCAGATATTTACAGATTAGAAACTTTTTGAAGATTATTTTCCTACTTTTCTGATATCACATCAAATTGAAATTACAGAAAATTTTTTAGGTTTAAACCCCTATCAGAAGAGTTTAATAGCAATTGTTTATGATTTAGTTACGAAAATACGTTTAGGTACGGCTGATAAAATTAAGAATGAATGGGAAAGAGAACTTTACCCATAGAGAAATGGGAGAAAATTCTCCAACTAGTTAGCACTTCTTCAATGTGTGCTAGACACACTGATACAATTTAAGGTGGTTCATAGGGCCCATATACCCAAGGATAAGTTAGCCCATCTTTATGGTCATATAAATCCTGTCTGTGACAGAGGTAATTCTGAGGTAGCTTCCTTGACGCATATGTTCTGGTCTTGCCGTCTTTTGGAAAAACATTGAAAAGACATTTTTGATATTATTTCAGTAGTTTCACGTATTGCTTTACAACCTCATCCTATTACTGCAGTTTTTGGATTACTTTAGTCATTTATCCCCTTCAGCTTGTCGTTTGATTGCATTCGTTACATTAATAGCCAGAAGATCCATTTTATTTAAATGGAAAGATTCTAATCCCCCTACATTTCAATGGTTTTCCCAAACTATAACATGCTTAAATTTGGAAAAAATTAGGAGTGGTACCATTGATCCTTCGGTTAAATTTGACAAAACTTGGAGGCCATTTATTCAACATCTTTATATGATGTAAGCTGACCTTTTCCGAATCCTTTTTAATAACTTTTTGTTGCATATAGAGGAGCGGAGTTCATGACAAATAATGATTTTAACCGATGAAATATGGCAGCCCAGTTTTTGTTTTGTTTTGGTTTTTTTTTAGTGTAGGGGGTAAAAACTTTTTTTTGGAATCTTTTTCATGTTGTTATTAAGAGATTGGGAAGTTTAAATTAAATATGTTACTCGGGGTCTGTGTCTGTATATGTTAACTGTTACTAATGTAATTCCGATCTCTTTGTATCATTATCATTGTTATGTTTATCAATTTGAAACTCAATAAAAAAAGATTGAAAAAGTTTGTCGCAACCACCTTGCACTCAACATCAGTAACACCAAGGATTGACTGTAGACTTCAGGGAGGGGAGTCAAGGGAACACACACCAGTCCTTATTGTGGGGCCAGCAGTGGAAAGGGCGAGCCGCATGAAAACCTATCCTGGGATCAACACATTGATGCAATTAGAAAGAAGGCATGACAGCAACTATATTTCATTAGTTGCTTTAGGAGATTTGGTTTGTCACCAAAGATACTTGCATATTTCTACAGATGTACCCTGGAGAGCATTCTAACTGGTTGCATAACTGACTCTTTTGAGGGGCCCTTACACAGGATCAAAAAAAACTGCAGAAAGTTATAAACTCAGCCAGCACCATCAAAGACACCTTCAAAAGACGATGCCTCAAGAAGGGAGCATTCACCCACATCATCCAGGATATGCCTTCTTCTCATTTCTACCATCAAGGAGGTGGTACAGGAGCCTGAAGACACACACTCAATGTTTCAGGAACAGCTTCTTCCCCTCTGCCGTCAGATTTCTGAATGGACAATGAAGCCATGAATATATCACTATTTCTTTTCCTGTTTTTGCACTTCTTGTTTAATTTAAATATACTCTTACTGTAATTTTTTTTAAAAAATTAAGTATTGCAATGTACTGCTGCCAGCGATACTAAACCTGATTCTGACACAAGTGGAATCTTGCATGCTAATGACTGAGCAGATCTACCTAAAGAATATCAAAGTGAAATGTAACATTCAAAGCAGATATATAAACGTAACATGCAAAAACTGAGTTTTTTTAACTTTAGTATTAACCTTCTCTGGAAGGCAAATTACTGACATACAAAGATTAGATATGCCAGAGGAACTATCTGTTCAGTAACACTCCATTTAGAGTTAGCATTTGCTTATAAAAGGTAATAATTCAAATAATAACATATACGAATAATATCAATACAGCAAAATATCCACAAAATCTGAAATCAAATCTGCTACAACAATCTGCTAAACTGGCCAAGGTTAAACAGAATCCACATACTTATATCATAAGTGCTCACTGATAAAGGATGGACCGTGTTATGGCTCCAGCAGCAGAGAAACAAAATTATATCAAGCAGTGTAGGCGTGCTAAGAACATTCTTAACCAATGCCACTTAAACATAAACTTTCTTGCAATATACTGGTGTTTTACCTCTTCCACTAAAATTAAAAGAAGCAAAAGATAATTTCTTTGTTGATTTCTCAATGATCATATTACCAGAGAACATCGTTACTACTCCTAGAAATGGGGATGAAATTATGATCTTGGATGTCTTTCCTATGGAGTTTTCATATTTTCCCCGTGATTAGTTGGGCTTCTCCCAGGTGCTCCAGTTCCTTCATATTTATGGGTTGTTGGGCTATTGGTTAATGTAAACATTGCCTCTAGGATAGCAGCAAAATCAAAAGGCACTTGAGATAGGTTACAGGGAAATAAATGGGGCAATGGAACTGATGAAAATGTTGTGACAGCTAGCAAAGATTTGACAGGCCAGATGGCTTATGTCATAAAGAAATGTGAGAGGTAATTACACCAATATCCATCACTGCTTTTCACAAAATGTTTGTGTTACCTCTGACATCAGGTTAAGAATATGTCCATAATACTAGATAAATGTACTGACCGTTACAGAGCCCAAGTTCTGAAGCAGACTAGAAGTGTAGCAGAGGGTAAGAGATTTTCCTCGTAGTAGTGACCAGAAGTGACTCCAAATACAGAGCATCATTTCCTGTTGTGGAAGATGAATATTTAACCAAGTACAGAACAGAAAGCAGGAGCATTCCCCGCCCCCCCCACCAAAAAAAAACATTCTGGTGCACGTACAAAATTCCTGCATTACTGAAATGTTTGGGAAGTTTATATTACGGTTATTCAACAGCTATTGCATTCCCCACATAAAAAGTGGAAAATGCAGGCTCCTGCCTCCCCTTTCATGATCACCAGATCCCCCTTCAGTTCACAGCCTCTCCATTCAGAATGCAGCACCCCATCCCTTGGCTCAAGCCAATCAATCTAAATCCATTAACACTTCTTTTGCAAATCATTCTCACAAATGCTCTCCCCCATGTCATTATCTGGATAGCTACAGAACTCAAGAACAGGGCTGCTCATAATTTAAAACAGCATTCTTTTGCCCCTTATTCTGCAGAACTAGCAAAATATATTACACTAACTTGACTGAGTAATGAGGAGAAAATTGTGAGAGATTATGCAGAATATTGTTTATAAAGTTCCCATAGACATCCTCATTATGAGTATGATATTACACATTCTTCTTTCTCTCGTTCCAAATATAGGAAAAAATGCAATCAAAGCAGCTGCATAGGAGGGAAGGCCACATCACATTATCTTCCTTGATTTCTTTCAGTCATTTACTTTTCAATCAAAAATATTTAAACAACCAAACAGCTAGAGCTGGCATCTAGCTGGGATGCATTAACAATTCCAAAATGAAATATAAGAAATGTCAAAAACCTAACTTGGTTTAGGACCCCTTTTTAAAAGAATAATTTCCTTCCTCCCTGGGTAATCCAAGAGCTTGATCCCAGGGAGGAAGGATTACAGTAGGGGCTTAGCCATTCACAGAGGTATAAACAGGCATTATAAAATCTGATAAATGACTTATGCCATTTTTCAATGCTCTGTCCAAAGCCATAGCACTTGTGGCAGACTTGTGATTTCACATTGTTCAAATGACAATTCTGGATTGAATGGGAAATTAAATTCCACGTTGTAATTGGTCACCACACTGCCACACTTGCAGAGGTCTTTTAACCACAGGCAATTTACATCCCAGTAAGATTGCCAGCAACCAACTTGGTTGGACACAAGGAAAACAGGAGCACAGAATGAAATATGAAACTGATTGAAATACAAGGTTGGTAATAGTTGCCAAGGAAAATACCAAGTTTTATTGACAAATTTATATTTCTTCACCCCATCTTCTACAACACATGCTTTGCTTCACAACAAAGCAACAAAACCTGAATGAAATATTGCACCAGATGAATACAGATTCAGAACCCAAGAAAGTCTGGAGCTTGCTGTAACCAAAGGACTCTACCTTTGAAGAAACCACTTCTGTGTAACTGCTGAGTGTATCCTCGGAGAATTTCGCCAGCTGCATGGAAAGAAGCATCAGTAAATAGCAAGTTGAATTACTGAACTCACACCCCAGTATCGTGGAGTATCAAAACTAGTGATCAATGGTTAAATCAGTAATCTACATTATATTTAGCAATAGCTACAGTTTAGCAGTGCAACACAATGAAGAATCTGACTACCAAAATGGGCATTTTTTGTTCAAATTACATTTTTGTGTAAAATATTGTATATAATTTATTTTTCTGTTGAATGCTGCTTATTGGATGTTACAATGTTGTTGACATTGCAAGTAAGTTTTCATTGCTCCCATGGATACATGCACTTGTCCATAAAATAAGGTCAACTGACAAAAGGCAATTGTCCTAACGAGTTAATTCACTTTTTCTATCTCCACTGACACTTATACTGAGCATTTCTAATATTTTGCATTTGTATATCAACTTGAACCAGAATAGCCTGCTCCTGCATTGTACATATTAACCTGAACACGTTATCCAAAATATATTAATCTTCCATCTTGATGAAGTTACCTTTTGGGATTCCTAAAATTCAGGAAGTTCAGGCAATCTGGGATTAACACTCAACACAGGCTACTCACATAGCACTCTTCACACCCAGACGGCGGAACTATTAACCCCACACAATACAAACGTATTCAGATACACTCCTTATCAGGTCCAAGAACTTTGACAAACAAACCATCACAGAATCCTTAAACAGGCATTGCTGCCTGATGTAGGGATATATTTTCATCCCACAAATAGAAGCTTAAATTTTCTGTATCAATTTAATTAATGAGCAATGATTTCACAAAACAGATCTATATAGCTATATAAAAGCTTTAAACATTTTGAATGATCAAGAAAGGCTATTAAAAGTTTGTTTAAAATGATGTCAGCAAGTTTTGGCCTCCTCTGCACCTATCTAAGCTACTGGCATCCGCTGTTTGAGACGGGAGAAAACTTACCAGGCCAACAGGAGGAGCCTTGCTGAACTGTGCTAGAACTCTAGCTTCTCCATAGGCTGTGACCAACACCCACACCACAGGGAAGAACAAGGGAAGAATTGGCAGAACGCCATTCACCTAAACAATCATTGCAAACTATAATTATCTTCTTTATACACACACATACATATACACACATACACATCCCCATTAAGATTGAAATCAACAAACATAGCATTACTTGTGAATGGAAATTATTAAGGAAGCATGGATACAAGCAGGAGACAACTCAGTAGCAATGTTATGTCTTGGGAACAGCATTCTGAAGGTATTGATCCAAACACAGGTTCATATACACTACAAAAATAACTGGACTTAATGTTGATTAATTAGATTAGTCTGCCAATAAGAGAACATTATCCTAAAAAGTTAAAGCATTCTGATCATTAATATCCTTTAGCAAAAGTACATCTGCCATCTTCAAGAGGACTTCAGTATGATTAGTTCTTAATGCCTCAAAATGGCTTAGCTATCCACTCAGTTGTAAAACTTCACAAATTCAGAACCTGGTTTTGAATTACCGGAGGCAAATCCTACCTAGTTAACCCAAAAAGTCCTCCTTTCTGAGACCTTGGGTGGGACACATTTTAAAAAAGATCAAAGCTGCCTCAAAGACTAGTCAACAAACGTGCAGGCAGACAGGCACAAAAAGAATAACAGAACACCGTAACTAGAGAGTCTCCAGTTAAACCTCAAAAATCATCAAAATACTTCTAAAAACAATGAATTACAGAGACTGACATATAAACACACAAATAACTGCCATTTAGCTCTCAAATATATCTCACAATAAAGTTAATTTTATTTTAGCTGGGTTAAGTTAATCAGGATATACTGAGCTCCACATATTTGTCCCTAACAGCAGCAGTATGAAATCCCTGTTATGTATGTGATCTAGAGATACAGGACTCAGAGATTCATTTGTCTTAAAAACTGATGTTATATCTTTCAATGCAGTGTGGCTTATGAGCAAACCACTGAAATGTCAGCCCAACAAATAATGTACTTAAGACTTGCTGGGAGACATTAAATGCCACATTTTGGGATTGTCAAGAATAGCACAAGCTTTACTGCAACTTAAAGATAAGATTACCTGAAGTTGGAAGAAGGTGAATTTCCAGTTGCTTATTCCAGGAGCATCAAGAGCAAACCGTACAGTATTTGTAATCAGAAATGCAACCTACAACAAAAAACAAACTGGATAAAAACCCCTATTAATAGGAAACCCTTCATTATACAACAAGGTAAGAGATCCTCTAACAGAATGCAATTGCTGGCCAAACTAACCAAAACCAATTATGAAACTGATTTCAGCATTATATAAAATCATGCTAGAAATTTAACCGCTCGATGAAACTTCACCAGGCATTTGCAATTAATACCCCTCATCATTTATTCTGCAATGATACAACCAAGGTTCCTTAAGGTTATTATAGCCAGGGGAGTGGGAAATAATGGGGATAATTTATTAAATGCTCCCAATAAGCGCACCTCAAATAGTTTCTGACAGCTCCGGCCTTCACATGTGGCTTAGCTGTGGAACCGTTTTTACTGACATGAGAAGGGGCAAAGGCGGGTTGCTGGCACCTTATAACCAGTCACTTCGGGTAGATGGGGCTTGTTAACCGTGGTAGGCAGCTCATTTTGGAGAAGGGAAACTCTGCTGTCTAGTAGATATACCCACTCATGGGGAAGGCTTCGGGAGTAAAGCCCAAAAGGAAATATCCAGAGCTAGAGTTCCTATGGCAGTTTTACATTGAGTTCAACGCTGACTGGAAACTCCTGCGGCACAATTGGTGCCATCCTGTATCAGCCTCCGCTGTTCCTTTGGGCTAATCAGATACATGGAGAGGGGGAGCTTGCTATGCTTGCTCTTTATATTGTACTGCCCAGGCTTGTGTATCAGACAGCTAGGATACAACATCCGTGGTCGACCCTGACCAAAGGAGGCATCAAGATATAACCCACTAGTTATTTCATTTGAGTTGCAGACACATTATAATGCACACAGCAACTAGCATTGGAACACTTCAATTTATGGTCAGTCTTACTCGACTGCAGTGCAAATCAACTTTGAGCAGACTATATCCTCCAGAGGCTGCACAAAATCTCAATTTGCATTGAATTTTAGGCAAAACTATATTTTTACCTTTTACAGTTTCGATGCAAATGCTTCAAAAAGGACACTGGGAAACCATTTCACCCAGTGCATTAATGAAAAATATGATATTCACCAAAATAACATCAAAGACAATAGATTTTGCTGATGCTGGAAATCCTGAATGAGACACAAAATGCTAGAGGAACTCAGCAAGTCAGGCAGCATCTATGGAGGGAAATAAGCAGTTCAGACTGAGAGTCTTCATCAGGACAGGAAAGGAACAAGGGAGAGACAACAATTAGAAGGTAAGGAGAGGGAAAAAATATGCGAGACCACATGAGGGGGAAGTGGGGCAGGTGATTATGTGAGAAGCAGGTGGTGATAGGTGTAAGAAGTAGAGGGCTGAAGAAGCAATCTGATAGGAAAGGACAGTGGACCATGGAATAAAGGGAGGGAGGTGTTGGGCAAGTCCTACCCCCTCCACACCTTATTCTAAGCTCTCCACCCCACCCCCTCCATTCCTTTCCAGTCTCAAAGGGTCTTGGTCTGAAATGTCAACTGTGTATTTCCCTCCATGGATATTGTCTGACCTGCTGAGTTCCTCTTGCATTTTGTGTGGATTGTGCAAAATAATGCCAACTGTTGAGAGGGCATGCAATACAAAGTGTCATACCAAAGAAGAACAATGTAATACTCCCTCAGAACTCGAGAGATGGTGTGAATTTTTATTTAATTTTCTGGGGAGAGTACAAGATCCAGAACATCCTGATCCAAAAGCAATCTTTCTTCAATCTGAGCCAAAGTGATAAGCTGTGACAGTTGACAATTGTACCATCACTACTAAGCTGCATAAGAACTCAGTTCAGCACATAAATTGATTTATGTGTTTCCTGCTCA
The DNA here is from genome assembly GCF_030028105.1 of Mobula birostris. NCBI lineage: Eukaryota > Metazoa > Chordata > Chondrichthyes > Myliobatiformes > Myliobatidae > Mobula > Mobula birostris. Next base: position 10,804,613 of record NC_092393.1, on the reverse strand, counting down.
ACATAAGCCCCTAGAGCCGTGCATTTAACAATACACACATGCTCCTCCACCCCACCTTGTGCGTAGATCTATACCAGATGTCCTAACTACTCCACATGATGACCTTAACATCCTAAACCTTCTGGATACATTTTTTTCCCCCAGAATTCCACACTATAATAACTCTTAGTTTTGATTTCAACAAATCTGGCAGTTTCCATTAATAGTCATAAATGATTAAAGATAATGATTAGTTTTATTTGTCACACGCACATTGAAACATTGAAGCATGAAGTGAAATAGGTCGCATGCGTCAAAAACCAACAGTGCAAGATATGCTGGGGGCAACCCACAAGTGTCATCGCGCTTTCGTCGCCAACATAGTATACCCACAACTTACTAACTCTAACTCACATCTTTGGAATATGGCAGGAAACAGAGCACCCAAAGGAACCCCACACAGTAATGGGTAGACTGAACCAACTCCTTAGCGGCAGTGGTGAGAATTGAATCCCAAATTTACAGTTGCACTTTTAAATGTTACGCTACCTGCTATGCTACTCTGCTGTCCCAATCATAACAGTGAGATTACTAACTCAAAATGTTTCTAACCCAATGCAATTTTACAGCATAAAGTAAGATCATGTTTATAACCAATCAAGAACTCAGCCTTTATTAGAAGAAATGGCACTGCGTTCCTTTGCTGAATGGGTAGGATATTTTAATCTGTAGATGTCTCCAAGGAAACACTAAGGAACTGATCCAGATCATGAAAGGCACAAAACTCAAGACAGGCGTGGGGGAGGAAGGAAGGAAGGAAGGAAAAAAAAACACACACACTCTCTCAATGTGAAACTGTACCACAAAATCAGTGGTCATATTCAGGGTTTGAGTTTTGGGTTTCAGAAATTTACAGAGACCATCACATCCATTCAGACAAAAACTGAGCTATTTCAAATTCCCCACTTCCTGGCTCAAGATATGCAATCATGTCAAAGGACAAGAAGTCTTATTGCAGGTTCTTGTGGTGTGGGTTTTTCTCTACCATAACATCAAGTTCTGGACCTCCATGTACCATCCTCACATGTTAAATGTTTAATTTCTGTCTCTGTAATAAATACCAAGATTCTACAGTCTATACTTTTCTTTAGGCATCACTACACAATTCACTTTCATCTATACTCCCAATCTGCCAACCATTCAACAATTCCCTCATTCTGTTGATATCACACTTTCCAAAACATTTGCCACTTTCTTTACTTATCAACCACACTAGTAAGTAAACTTCTTAAATATGACCCCTACAGTATAATCACAAGAAGGGGACCTAAATGGGCCCTGTAAATCCCCACACCACCTAGCCTTGTTTGCTTCCTTTTACTGTATCAAACAGCCAATTTTGAATCCAATGCCATTTTCAGGGACCTTATGCACTTTCACATTTTTGAAACTCTGACAGCCTGGATTTAACAAACATTACACAAACATGTACAGAGAGTATACCAAGTACCCGGTACTCATTAGTTGTCAAGTCCTAAAAGTTTAATTAAGCTCAGACATGCTTGCTCTTAACAAGCCAATATTGAATGACCTTCGCAAATATTATGCTACCTCTCAGAACTCCGCCCCCCCCCCCATTAAAATGCCTAACACTGATGCCAAGTAGAGGCCATTTTACAAAAAAAAATCATAGTCATCTTCTGATACCAGCCTGAAATCAAGAACACTCTGCTCATCATTTCCATTGCTTCGTGCTCAATGTCAATGTTTGTGTAACCCACCCCTTTACAGTAGTTCAAAGTATTTGCTTAGAAATATCTACATCTTCTGTCTTCACATCAATTTCAGTCTCAAATAGGAACTACCATTCTCTTTATTTTTACTTTTCTCTATTCAAATCAAAAACAGTCTTGCTTGATTTTACTTGTATTTCCTAATTTTTGTTTGAAATTTTAATTTCACCTCTGCACCCTCTATGCAACACTAGGCCTTCTATAGTGCTGAGGGCTCAGTACTAATCACAGTCTTCCTGCTTTATGCCTTATCTTTATGTTCAATTGCATAGATTTGGGTACACTTGCTTTGGTTTTACAGGGAACATTTGCAGACCATAACCCCGATCTTCTCTTTGTATTTTTCCCATTGTTGACGATGATTTTCAACAGCCGTTTGTGGTCCAAGCACCAAATCATATTTCAGCCTAAACTGCCTGACCAACTTAAAACATTACTTGTCATTTTCATAACTTTTGAGCTTTTGAACTGTGCCTTCAATTCCATTCCCCCCCACCACTTATTTTCCTGTAACCCACAGCCCCACCTGGGAAACAAATAACTAACTTGTCAGCTGCTGCATGCATCTTCTGCCAGTTAGAATAGGGTATTTCTGTGTCCCTTCTCATCCCACTCCTAAAGACAACAATCGGGACCTGATTGAACTGAGCAGACCCACTGATTGAGTCAATGAGGCTGGTTGACAGCCACTCTTCCTGAGCCTGTTCACTCTCCCAACATGGCTGTTTCTGTGATCCTCTCCCACATGTGATTTCATTTCATTTCAGTTCTCAGAATCAGCACCCTGTCATGACCTGGGACTGCCTATATTCTCTTTCCTCGTTAAATGACCTACCAAGTAGCAGGCTATTGGAATGTGGGAGGAAACGTAGAAGAAACACATACCACAACAGGCAGACCATGCAAACTCCACACAGACAGAACTGAAGTCAGAAGAAATTGTGGGTTAATAGAGCTGTGAGACAGTAGTTCCACTTGCTACACAACTGCACCCTTCCTTAGCAAGAATTAATGCGAAGAGGAAAAAATATTTGGAATATACATGTTATATATCTAGTCTACTGTGAAAGGTTCCAAGGTTGTCAAGCTGAGGAGTGGTAGTGGGGACAAGCTCTCACTACCTAAAAGTGCTCCTCACAGCATGCACCTCAAATACCCTCTGACAACCAAGACTAACTCCTGGCCTTCTCGTGTGGCTTAGCCGCTAAGCCCGAAGGAACTGTTTCTACTGACAGGAGAAGGGGCGAAGGTGGGTCCTGGTGCCTGAAAACCAGTGCTTCGGGTAGATGGAGCTCGTCAGCCTGGGAAGGCAGTCCACCTAAGACAGGGAAAACTCTAGATTTCAAACCTCTGCTGCCTTGCGGCCATACCCACTCATGGGAAAGGCTTCAGGAGTAAACCCTGAGGACAAATCTGGAGCTGGAGTCCCTAAGACAGTCCGACATTGCCTTCAGCCTCATTCTGGCAACTCCTGTGACGACACTGGTGCCAAGCTGTATCAGCCCTTGCCCTTGGACAACATTGGTGCCGTGGAGAGGGGAGACTTGCTGCATGGGCAACTGCCGGTCTTCCATACAACCTTGCCCAGGACTGTGCCTTGGAGAATCCAGGCGCAGATCGATGGTCTCACGAGACTAATGGATGCCACCGATACCGACTGTGAAACAAGTCTGCCATCTTGGATTCAAATGGTTCCTTTGGCTATGCACACTAACAGATACAATGAAAACCTGGAAAATACTTTATACTTTATGGTCACCAAACAATTGATACTAGAACGTACAATCATCACAGCGATAATTGATTCTGCGCTTCCTGCTCCCTGGATTACAAATATTAAATACTAAAAATATTAAAAATAGTAAAAATTAGTAAATATTAAAAATTTAAATATAAATCATAAATAGAAAATAGAAAAATGGAAAGTAAGGTTTGGAACCTGGAATTTTAACTTTTCTCAGTCATAGGGGAGGGACAGAAATACCCTGGTAACAAAGAAATATTAAATGAGCACAATATGCAACATTTTGAAATACATTGCTTCCCTGCTGGCATTTTCCTACAACTCAGAAGTAGTTCTCCATCTCTGTATTGTAAACTGATGTGACAGAACTTACCAGAACACAAGGAACAGTGTATTTTTCCATCGCTGATTGCACTGTGTAGCGTTCATTATCGAGTGCAGTGACCGGTCGAGAGAACGCCAGATCCAAACTCCGCCTGATAGGCAAAACACAATCAAATCCTGTGTCAGACTTATTCCACTACTTCCCCATACCCCTTCAATCTATTCTCTTTCACTGGTTCATCAACACCTCTTTGGTTCTTTTGCCACTTACCCACACAACAGATTATTTACAGTGGACAATTAATCCAATTATGATGGCAACAAAGCAGGACTGAAATAACACAGCTCTGTACTATCAATGACCCAAAAGCCAGAATAACAAACTGTTTAAGTGACTTCCGTACTGTGCACTATTAACTAAACGATATATTGCTTGGAAGAACTCAACAGGTCAAGCAGCATCTGCAGAGGGAAAAGGACAGTACAGAAGAAAGACTGTCCATTTTCCTCTAAAGATACTCTAGATTCAAACATCTGCGGTCTCTTGTGTCACATAGCTTGGTCCACACTGCTCCTTAACCAGTTCTATATTACATAGTCTAAAAGTTTAACTTATAATGATCCACTTATAATGGAACTGATTTGTTCAGTACTGCACAGAAGTCCATTACCATACAGTACAATAATTTATAGAATTCCCCATACTCAGAACCATCAGCTGGAACTACTCTGTTGCCTGCATTACCTGCAGCTACTCTCTGTACTGATTCGTCTAGAGCCCCTCTATTCTTTGACAGCATATGATCTAAAACTTTCCATGGCCTATTAGATATACTGAGTACAGTACCCTTTATGATCCATTTCTGAAAGGGAGCAAGTGTTTCACCAACCTCACTGCCCAATCATTCAGGAAACAGGTTTCTCTCTTTTACCCACTTGTTAACTCAGAACATTTCCAATTCTTAGGGTTTATCTGAAGACACTTCTGCTCAGAACAACATAGCTTTATGTATACACAGCCCTCACTTTATTGTCACCAAACAATTGATACCAGAGCGTACGATCACCACAGCGATATTTGATTCTGTGCTTCGCGCTCCCTGGAGTACAAATAGATAGTAAATATTAAAAATTTAAATTATAAATCATAAATAGAAAATAGAAAAGGGGAAGTAAGGTAGTGCAAAAAAAAACGAGAGACAGGTCCGGGTATTTGGAGGGTACGGCCCAGATCCAGGTCAGGATCCATTCAGCAGTCTTATCACAGCTGGAAAGAAGCTGTTCCCAAATCTGGCCGCACGAGTCTTCAAGCTGCTGAGCCTTCTCCCGGAGGGAAGAGGGACGAAAAGTGTGTTGCCTGGGTGGGTCGTGTCCTTGATTATCCTGGCAGCACTTCTCCGACAGCATGCGATGTAAAGTGAGTGCAAGGACAGAAGATTGGTTTGTGTGATGTGCTGGGCTGTGTTCACGATCTTCTGCAGCTTCTTCTGGTCTTGGACAGGACAACTTCCACACCTGGTTGTGATGCACCCCAGAAGAATGCTTTCTACGGTGCATCTATAAAAATTAGTGAGGGTTTTAGTGGACAGGCCAAATTTCTTTAGCTTTCTCAGGAAGTAAAGGCGATGATGGGCCTTCTCAGCAGTGGACTCTGCTTGGTTGGACCAAGTCAGGTCATTTCTGATATTGACCCTGAGGAACTTAAGGCTTTTGACCTGTTCCAAACGCACCACCGATGTAAAGGGGGTCGTGCGGTCTGCTACTCCTTCTGAAGTCAACAACCATTTCCTTCGTCTTGCTGACGTTGAGGGATAGGTTATTGTCTTCACACCATGCCAGCAGGTTCGTAATTTTCTCTCTGTACTCAAACTCATCATTACCCGAGATATGGCCTACAATTGTGGTATCATCAGCAAATTTATATGTTGAGTTTGATGGAAACTTGGCTACACAATCATGGGTGTACAGTGTGTACAAAAGGGGGCTGAGTACACAGCCTTGTGGGGCACCGGTGCTCAGGGTGATTGTAGAGGAGAGCTTGTCCCCTCTTTTTACAGCCTGGGTCCTGTCAGTTGAAGATCCAGTTGCAGATCTGAGTGCTAAGGCCCAGGTCCCGGAGCTTAGGAATCAGTTTATTTAGAATGATGGTATTAAAGGCAGAGCTGTAGTCAATGAAAAGGAGCCTTACATATGCGTCTTTATTCTCCAGTTGTTCTAAGGAGGAATGTAGGGCCAGAGAGATGGCATCTGCCGTTGACCTGTTGCTCCGGTAGGTGAACTGCAAAGCATCGAGGTTGGCCGGTAGGCTGTGGTTGATGTGTGCCATAACCAATCGCTCAAAGCACTTCACAGCAATTGATGTCAGAGCCACAGGTCGACAGTCATGCCACCTTTCTCTTCTTCGGCACCGGGATTATCATTGCCTTCTTAAAACAAGAGGGGATCTTAGACTGAAGCAAGCAGTTGAAGATGTCAGCAAACACTCCAGCTAGCTTGCTTGCACAGGCCCGGAGAACCCGTCCCAGGACGCCATCTGGGCCTGTCGCCTTCCTTGGATTTATCTTCAGGAAGGCCCTTCTAACGTCCTCCTCAGTGACGATGAATCTCGATGCCACCAGGTCCAGTTCATCCAGAGGGAGCGGGACGTGCCTCTTCTGTTCGAATATTGCGTAGAATACATTAAGTTCGTCAGGAAGAAAAGTGCCACAGTTATTGATATTCCCAGCCTTTTCTTTGCACCCAGTGATCTCATTTAGACCCTGCCATAGTCTACCAGCATCACTCTGGCTAGCCTGGGCTTCCAACTTGGCTCGATATTGCCTCTTGGCGCCCTTAATGGCTTTCCGGAGCTCATGCCTGGATTCCATGTAGCGACTTGTATCCCCGGACCTAAAAGCCGCAGCTCTAGCCTTCAAAACGGACCTGGCCTCATAATTCATCCAAGGTTTCCGGTTAGGGAATACCCGGATCATCTTGCGAGACACACAGTCCTCTGTGCATTTCCAAATAAAGTCTGTGACAGTTGAGGCATTCTCATCGAGGTTAGCTGCCGAGTCCTTGAAAACTAACCAGTCCACCGATTCAAAGCAGTCATGGAGGACCTCATCCATTTCCTCCGTCAAACGCAACACCACTTTTGACACCGTGACCTCCCGCTTCAGTTTCTGTTTGTAAGCCGGGAGGAGGAGTACGGAGGTTGTGGGACGGAATGGTATGCATCCTTGACTGCTGTGTAGCAGTGGTCAAGTATATCCAGGTCTCTAGTGGGGCAGGAGGCATGTTGGTATAACTTCGGCAGCACCTTTCTGAGGTTGGCCTGGTTAAAGTCCCCAGCTGTAATGAGCAAAGCCTCCGGATACCTGATCTCAGGTTCACTGATGTTGGCATACAGTACGTTCAGAGCACACTCCACGTCCGCCTGGGGGGGAATGTAGACCACTGTCAGTATGACCGAGGTGAATTCCCGTGGCAGATAGTAGGGACGACACTTCACCAACAGGTGTTCCAGGTCCGGGCCGCAGGAGCCTGTCAGTGCCACTGTGTCCGAGCACCACGCAGTGTTGATCAGTAGGCGGGCACCACCTCCCCTTGTCTTGCCTGAAGGTCAATGCGATAGATCGAAAATCTCTCCGGTCGGATGGCATAGTCAGGGGTGGCAGGGGAGAGCCAGGTCTCGGTGAAACAGAATACAGCAGTTCTGCATCTCCCTGCAGTAGGTAAGTCTCCCTTTAAGATCATCCACCTTGTTCTCTATGGCTTGCACATTAGCTAGTAGGATGGTGGGTATAGGGACCCTGAAGCCCCTCAGCTTCAATCTGACCAGCAGCCCAGTTCTTTTCCCACGCTTCCTCTGTAAACAGTGCATCTTTCCAGGTTTCCATCGATGCAGTGTGTTGTTGGCAGCTCTTTGAGGTTGGTGGACGGGTCCCACAGCGATCGATTGGCGGGTCACGTCATCCGGCACTCCGGGTCAGGCCGAGTGACGGAGGAGGCTCCGCTGTCACTTCCAGCTGCCGGGGGCTTGGGCTGTCGAGTGGGTTGGGCCCCGAAGCCAACACTTAATCCCGGAGAGCTGAAACAAGTCCGTGAGCTGAGTCACCGGAGGCCTCCGCTCCAGCTAAGCCTCGGGCTCAATTTCCGAGGTCGGCGGCGGAAACCTCACTTCCAGCAGCTGTGGATGGCCACCAATGGGTCTTCATGGTAGTCGCTCTGGGGAAGCGTTTGGGGCACCTTGAGGTCTCCAACATCATTTCTGTGTGGTCGTCTGCTCCGGAGAGGTGTTGGTCGGAATGGGCTGCGTCTCCAAGCACTCCAACATGGTAGCAGGCCGTGGGTCTCCAGGAATGTGGTGGGTCTCGGACCAGGCCTCGCTGGTCGAGTCCAGGTGCAGTCCGGGGTTGAAGAAGCAATTCTGGCGCGGTGATCTCTAGGTGGGTCAGTAGCTTCGCCAGGGTGTTGTTGATCTTGCTAGATGTAGCAGATTTAACACTCACAACACTCAGGAGGAACTCAGCAGGCCAGGTAGCATCCGTGGAAAAGATCAGTCGATGTTTCGGGCCGGAACCCTTCGTCGGGACTGTAGGGGGAAGGGGCAGAGGCCCTATAAAGAAGGTGGGGGGAGGGTGAGAAAGAGAAGGCTGGTAGGTTCCAGGTGAAGAACCAGTAAGGGGAAAGATAAAGTGGTGGGGGAAGGGAGGCAGGGAAGTGATAGGCAGGAAAGGTGAAGAAAAAACAGGGGAAAACACAATGGGTAGTAGAAGGAGGCGGAACCAAGAGGGAGGAGGTAGGCAGCTGGAGGAGGGGGCACAGTGACACAGGGATAGGGGAAGGGAGGGGGAAGGAATTACCGGAAGTTGGAGAATTCTATGTTCATAAACCAGAAGTTGAAGAATTCTGTGTTCATATCGGAAGTTGCAGATTGGAGGTTTAGAAGGGTTTCTCGGGTATAGCATAGTGTAGAGGGCAGTTTGCTCGGGATAGCACGCGCAGAGTCGCCAGATACCGGCACCATCTTGAAACGGTTACACCACTTCCACAATAACACAAATGCACCAAATGAAAGTGATTTGGGTTTAATAAATTACGATATTTGTGCCTCACTTTAATTATCCCCAAAACCCACTCTGTTGTGAAGGTCACACAATGAACAATAACTACCAATTCTCCAGTGTCAAGTTTATTAATAAGCATTGTTGTAATTAATTTACTACCTTTACATGCTGTACTAAAAAAAAACACTGCACCCCTGGTTAACTATAAATTCTCCAATACAACACAATAATTAAAAGGATAAATATAGCTACTTAGCATAAGCATTGCTTACATAATCAACTCCTTACTTATCTAAGGTACAAGGTTTTGCATTGTCTACTGCAGCTGCATGTAGATCAGATTTCTTACTTTATGTCCTGCAGTCAACTTTATACAATAATATTTGTCAGAGAAAAAGTTAGATATCAAATATCAAGTACATAAATAGTGATTGTAAAGCTTAGTGTATTCCACAGTCACTCTACGCTAACAGATGAAATTGAAGTACTTTCACTTGCACACAAGTAACTAACTTCTCATACCTAACATTTTCAAGAACTGGAGTCCTCACTACTCTGAAGAGCCTATGCTGTTGAGGAACTTCGGGCCCTTTCTTTCCTTTTCCTCGGGGTGTTGGTGGGGGAGAGAATGGCGGAAACAAATCACCAGGCTCCAGTACTATGTGCTTGTCATCCTGCTCCAAGAAAAAACAGCAATAGACATAAGGAAGTAAGATAAATTATACACATTGATAGCCTTTATCACTAATGATGATAAAATACATAATGATGATAAAATACAATATTAAGCAATCTATTTCTTGATCTTCAGGGAACAATATTCACTTCCTTTCATCAGGGTGTTGTTCGGAGTTTCTGATGACAATGTTTATCTGATCATGCTTTTAATTTGTTTCATTCAAGATTGAAAGTAATCATTACCATTTACTTCCAGAAAATCCCACAATCACACAGCTCAATCAACCCACATATTTCAATTTCTGCAACTGCATTCCTTCATTTATAACATTCTATTGAATTTATATTGCATCTTTTCCATTTTATATGCAGTCAAAATTAGTTTAGTCTAAGTCACTAAAATGATAAATGATTTCTTGTTCTTATATTTTGAACTTTAGATGTAAAAGTATTTAACTTCAATGTCCTTGTATTCTGGAATGGAAACATTTCTGTGCCTGAACACCTGGGCAAAGGTTTCTCTCAAAATGTTATATTAAATTTACTTCCTTTCATAATCTTGATGAAAAAAGTGACTGCACGTTTTAACACAAGTATCAGCTATCAGCAGGTTCCACAAGCCTATCCATGCCCCATTGCAGTTTTTTTAAAAGAACAAACCTAAATACTATACCCTGCAAAGCTGCTCCATCATTTAGTCAAATAAATGGTCTACCCACAATTTTTCATATCTTTACTAAAATACCAATCAATCACTACCTTAAGATTCTGCTTCCAAAGGCTTAAACCCCCCAAAGAACTACACCGCAATTAAACAAATATGCCTTATTTTTTAAAGACTGATTAATTCTAGATTATATCTTCTTTTCTCCCCACTCTCACCAACCCCTCACTGTCTCCTCTTTAAAAGAGAGACAACACACTTATCACCACCCAGTACATCAGCCAAATTTTCAAAAGACTGAGGCACATAAATAAATAGAAGGAAAATAGCTAAGTTTACCTTAATACCTCTCAAAGAAGCAAAGGACTCTTGACCTGGTCTGAGTGCAATGATATCACCTTCCACTAATAAACAGACAGGAAGATTAACTAGACGCCCATCTCTATAGGCCCAGTGGAGTGACCAGGACGGAGCAGAAGGCATAAAGAGGTCTGGGTATGATGTATTCTCCCATTTCAAATCCTCATTACCCACAAGAGTTTCTGCAAACATTAAACAAGACATAAATTAGCAATTAAAACTAACATTTACTTCACACAAATAAAAAATAAGAGTTTTAAACATTATTTAATGCCAATCCATGTTTAATCGGGCATTCATAAAAGCTATCTGTTTTGAACATTCTCAATGTATTATGTACAAAAATACAATTTCAAAATAGTTTGAACAATGCAGAGGGTGCAAGTTACAAAAATAGCATGTTTTTAGAGATAGTCATCCTACAGATTAAAAAAATGCATTTAAGGGAACAAGTGACTGCGAGGCAGGTAAGGAAGGCAAGCAGGTAATCAAGGTGCACTGCACTTCAAAACTTTCTCAGTATTGTTAAATAGGAGAGCAAATTTAACTTTGGATAATCTAGCAAGGGTCCAAAGAGAATGGACAGGTAATTCTATGATCCTGGCACCAGCAAGACAACACACATGCCTGGATTCAAGGACGTCACAATTGATGGAAGGAGGTTTAATACCATTGACCCACTATGGTATGAACAACGTGGATAAGAGGAATAGGGTCCTGATTGAATAGCAAGGATGCCCAAAGTTATATTCTCTGGAATATTTCAAGTGTTGTATACCATTGAGTATAAGAATATGATTATAGTACAAATGAATGGGTGACAAGAGGGGTGCAGAAGGAAGGGCTTCAGATTTCAGAATCACTGTTTCTAGAGAAGGCAGGAACTATAGAGTTTCTTCTGAATGGATCCATCATCATTGGGCAGAGATTCTCTGGTGGTGCTTTGGGGGAGGCTACAAAGGACTTGGTAGAAGACAGGGGCACAGTGAATATACAACTGGAGGGATCGTACAATCAGTTATAAGAAAACTAAGTCTGTCCAATAGGCAGAGTAGATATAGATGTGATTAGGCAGAGAAGAATGAAAGATAAATAGGCATCATTTTTAATGTAAGGAGTCTTAAGGCTTGTTGACAAGCGCACGGGAATGTTATTTTTGCTAATACAGAGAATAGATTAAAGCAGGGCAGGATTGGCAACTCAACTCAAACTTCAGGAAAACCAGGAATGAATATAAAGTGATGACTGCACTGCATTAACAGTTCAGGAGTCCATTACTGCAATACTGAGGGTGCTTATCCCAGATAGCTCTTCAAATGACAGCACTTGGGTAGAGCTGAGAGTCAAAAAAAGGAATGGTCACTTTGCTGGTGTTGCACTGCAGTGTCCCACTCTTATTTTCTTGTTCAGAATGGTTATCAGATCCAATAAATGTTTGTGTTTATTCACCATTTAGCTTCTTGATGATTTCTTGTAGTCTGGCAACGACCTCTCCCTTTTTCAGTCGCCCCTGTCTTCCAATCACATACAGGTTGAGGAATACCAGAAGGAACAGAACTCCTGCATTCAGTACTGCACTGCCCTGGCTATCAGAAAGTACAATTATCTGCCTTTAGTCAAAGTTAGACAACATCAAGAGCATTCAGTAACCTTAAGCAAGCACTGCGATCCCAATCAGTAATCTGCTTAAGGTCAATATTGTGAACCCTTACTTTAATCTTTTCCAACATTTAAAAAAATCTCTGCATCAATAATGCTGCAGGCTATCAGTGAAGGCTCACAGACAAAGAATTGGGAGTTAGAAAGATGTCATACTAAGGTAACTGTGGTAACAGCATAGTAGTAACCCCATTCCCCCCCCCAACTTGTATCTTACTGAGTGCACACACAGACATTTAGCGCACTGGCTCAAGAATTCCTGTAAAGACACACAATGCTAAACCACAGAGGAGGTGAAATATTTAATCTGAGACAGTTGCCAACCTAGGAAACCTGGGACACCTTTCTACATGATCATAAGACATTGGAGCAGAATTAACCCATTCAGCCCATCGAGAATGCTCTGCACATATTCCGAAGCAATACTTTGTAAATGTCAAATCTCAAAAGGAGCAAAATGTAGAGGATGAGTGGCATAATTCTTGATCAGCTACTGGATCATTTTATGACTCTAGTCTACATATAAAGATTAGCAACCAAACTCTACATAAACAGGATATAATTAGAAATTGAGATAAGGGAAATGGCAAACATCTTTTTCTTAGTTGCAGCATTAACTTTTAACCATTAAGGGAGGGAGCAGTTACCCTATAAGGAGTATCCTATAGGTCCCCTGGTAGCAGCAGAGATACCGAGGAGCAGATTGGGAGGCAGATTTTGGAAGGGTGCAAAAATAACAGGGTTATTATCATGGGTGACTTTGACTTCCCTAATATTGATTGGCACCTGATTAGTTCCAAGGGTTTGGACGGGGCAGAGTTTGTTAAGTGTGTCCAGGATGGATTCCTGTCACAGTATGTTAATAGGCCAACTCGGGGGAATGCCATACTAGACCTAGTATTAGGTAACGAACCGGGTCAGGTCACAGATCTCTCAGTGGGTGAGCATCTGGGGGACAGTGACCACCGCTCCCTAGCCTTCAGCATCATCATGGAAAACGACAGAATCAGAGAGGACAGGAAAATCTTTAATTGGGGAAGAGCAAATAATGAGGCTACAAGGCTAGAACTTGCGGATGAGAATTGATATTATGTTTTTGCAGGGAAATGTACTATGGACATGTGGTCGATGTTTAGGGATCTCTTGCAGGATGTTAGGGATAAATTTGTCCCGGTGAGGAAGATAAAGAATGGTAGGGTGAAAGAACCATGGGTGACAAGTGAGGTGGAAACTCCAGTCAGGTGGAAGAAGGCAGCACACATGAGGTTTAGGAAGCAAGGATCAGATGGGTCTATTGAGGAATATAGGGAAGCAAAGGAGCTTAAGAAGGGGCTGAGAAGAGCAAGAAGGGGGCATGAGAAGGCCTTGGCGAGTAGGGTAAAGGAAAACCCCAAGGCATTCTTCAATTATGTGAAGAACAAAAGGATGACAGGAGTGAAGGTAGGACCGATTAGAGATAAAAGTGGGAAGATGTGCCTGAAGGCTGTGGAAGTGAGCGAGGTCCTCAATGAATACTTCTCTTCGGTATTCACCAATGAGAGGGAACTTGATGACAGCAAGGACAATATGAGTGAGGCTGATGTTCTGGAGCATGTTGCTATCAAGGGAGAGGAGGTGTTGAAGTTGTTAAAATACATTAGGATGGATAAGTCCCCGGGGCCTGACGGTATATTCCCCAGGCTGCTCCACGAGGCAAGGGAAGAGATTGCTGAGCCTCTGGCTAGGATCTTTATGTCCTCATTGTCTACGGGAATGGTACCGGAGGATTGGAGGGAGGTGAATGTTGTCCCCTTGTTCAAAAAAGGTAGTAGGGATAGTCCGGGTAATTATAGACCACTGAGCCTTACATCTGTGGTGGGAAAGCCGTTGGAAAAGATTCTCAGAGATAGGATCTACGGGCATTTAGAGAATCATGGTCTGATCAGGGACAGTCAGCATGGCTTTGTGAAGGGCAGATCGTGTCTAACAAGCCTGATAGAGTTCTTTGAGGTGGTGACCAGGCATACAGATGAGGGTAGTGCAGTGGATGTGACCTATATGGATTTTAGTAAGGCATTTGACAAGATTCCACACGGTAGGCTTATTCAGGAAGTCAGAGGCATGGGATCCAGGGAAGTTTGGCCAGGTGGATTCAGAATTGGCTTGCCTGCAGAAGGCAGAGGGTTGTGGTGGAGGGAGTACATTCAGACTGGAGGGTTGTGACTAGTGGTGTCCCACAAGGATCTGTTCTGGGACCTCTATTTTTCGTGATCTTTATTAACGATCTGGATGTGGGGGTAGAAGGGTGGGTTGGCAAGTTTGCAGACGACACAAAGGTTGGTGGTGTTGTAGATAGTGTACAGGATTGTTGAAGATTGCAGAGAGACATTGATAGGTTGCAGAAGTGGGCTGAAAAGTGGCAGATGGTGTTCAACCCAGAGAAGTGTGAGGTGGTACACGCTCCAAGGCAGAGTACAATGTAAATGGCAGGATACTTGGTAGTGTGGAGGAGCAGAGGGATCTGGGTGTACATGTCGACAGATCCCTGAAAGTTGCCTCACAGGTAGATCAGATAGTTAAGAAAGCTTATGGGGTATTAGCTTTCATAAGTCGAGGGATAGAGTTTAAGAGTCGTGAGGTAATGATGCCGCTCTATAAAACTCTGGTTAGGCCACACTTGGAGTACTGTGTCCAGTTCTGATCGTTTCATTATCGGAAGGATGTGGAAGCATTAGAAAGGGTACAGAGGAGATTTACCAGGATGCCGCCTGGTTTAGAGAGTATGCATTATGATCAGAGATTAAGGGAGCTAGGGCTTTACTCTTTGGAGAGGAGTATGAGAGGCGACATGATAGAGGTATACAAGATATGAAGAGGAATAGATAGAGTGGATAGCCAGCGCCTCTTCCCCAGGGCACCACTGCTCAATACAAAGGGACATGGCTTTAAGGTAAGGGGTGGGAAGTTCAAGGGGGATATTAGAGGAAGGTTTTTTACTCAGAGAGTGGTTGGTGCATGGAATGCACTGCCTGAGTCAGTGGTGGAGGCAGATACACCAGTGAAATTTAAGAGACTACTAGACAGGTATTTGGAAGAATTTAAGGTGGGGGGGTTATATGGGAGACAGATTTTGAGGGGCGGCACAACAATGTGGGCTGAAGGGCCCGTACTGTGCTGTACTATTCTATTACAGAATCAGCTAAAAGTAAAACCTGAATGGCAAAAACACAAAATGGACATGCTTACCTTATGCTACAATAACTTGCATTCATTCCTACCACCTTGCTTAAGAATGAAGCTATTTATGAAATAGTTAAAACAGTGAGGAAAATGCAAAGTAAATCTGGCAGTATAATCCCGAAGGAACTTGACCTGACCTTTATGCTGACAGTGAAACTGGGAAACAATTCCCTTTCAAGATCAATATTTCTCATCTTAAGCAGTATACAACTGCCAGCATTACAGTCTCTACAAGTAGCTGTTGTACACAATAGAACACTATATTCCTATCTGCAAGTCTACCAAACAGCTGAAACAGATAACCAAATTTAAGAAGCATCTTACATGTGACAACAGATGTGTTCAAGGCATGTTTATCTCTAACCTTTGATGTTTAGATGCATTATTCTTAGGAGTTTATGATGTTAGCTGGCAGTGTTTTGTCATTTTCTTTGGGTTATTCGTAAGCTTATTGGTAATTAGTCATCATCAGGACCAATTAGGTAGCGATGCTCCTAATTGGCTTAATACTTGCTCCACTGCATCTTGTTTCTGCACCAAAAATGATCACTAGTCTTATGACAAACACTAGATTCAATGAGATTCTGCTTACCTTCCAATTGGCTGGCTGCCATAGCAACAAAGCAGCAAGACTGCTGCTAGCACCATGAGAGCTGCCCCTGGCCAGTGGAAGCTGGAGGTTCGGTTGTTTGGGTTGAGGAAGCCCTTAAGCCACACTTCCTACAATTAGATGGAGTGGAGGTCACATTTCCATAGAAATTACACACAGTTTAAGTATTTAACAAAATGTATGTAAAATGCCCACACCAGCTATGTAACTCAAGTTCTTACATGAAGCCGAAGTCAAAATAAACTCTGCAGTTCAAGACTGTGAGAATGCTAACACAGAATCAGCAGTCATACCAAAACAAAGGGAAGACAGATTATAAACTGACTCAGTTATAAGTAGTAATATATATACACTGCTATCAGATTATTTTGATTGAGGAAGTATCATCTGCAAGAGTGGTTTGTGTCATCTACTAACGGAGGCTAGAGCCACAGCTTCCAGTGAAAGGCACCATCTCCCAGCTGAAACGTGAAAATCTCCTTGTCCATTCCAGTCTTAACTGCAGCAGGACATGATAAATTCAACATGCAACAAACTCCTAATGATGTGTGAAGGTGTTTAGGTATCCACTGAAGGTACAGAATCAAGGAAATAAAATTACCTATGGTTTGAATGGTGGAATGGCTGAAAAGACACAAAACATCAAGACTGTGGAGGATTGAAATGCCTTGGCATGATGGCCGTTTCTGAACTAAGCAGTGATGAAGATAGAACATGAGTTAATTATCTTCATAAATCTTACAGCCATATCTCTAAATTCAGAAGTAATTCATTTGAGACGGAACAGGAGATTAAATACAACCCAGTTTGACATCAAAGTAGGAAAATTGCTAGAATTTATAGTAGGATTAGGCAAAGTCAGTATGGATTTATGGTAAGAAAACCATGCTTGACAAACTCGTTAGTTCTTTTTGCAGGTGCAACATGTAGGATAAGGGGAACTAGTGAATTTGGCAGATTTGAACATGTGAGAATGGCAACTGCAGCCAGGACAGACATAGCATTGTTGTGGACCTTGGCATTAGAGCTATCATTACTCCTGACCTTCCAAGAATTCTTTTTACTCTGCTGCTTCTGGTGATCTTCTAGGATTGCAGTGAGCTGATTACGTAGCATCATCAGAGCTTGTCTAGTGGAAAGGCCCAAATTTGCCATCTCATCCTGTAAAATAATAATAGAAGGATTTAACTATGTCCCTATTCTTCCTATCAAAAAGGTAGTTAAATCATCATACCACAAAAATACTCCTAAATGGACTGAGTCTATCCTGGCAACATAGGTATCAACAGTATTTCAATTAATTGAGAATGTAACTTAACCTATGTTCATGTCAACTGCGTAGATTTGCTTTTCCAGTGCAACCGCAAATAGCAATAATATACTGGGTTTATATATTGTTGGTTCAGGTTTTGACATTTATAAATGTAACTATAAATACCATCTTGTTATAGTAGGAATTTAAAATTATTCGCCGATGTTTATTGTTTCCTGGGGCCTGGTTCCACAATGATTCCAAACAGAAATGCCTCTGTGCATTGCTGAAAGAATTAGCAAGGAGGACAGATGCTTCTGAGGGTTTGGAAATGTCGTGGAAGCCATCAGAAGTGGTACCCAGCAGGATGCTACTACAAATGTACTGTAATCCCAATACTTAAGAACAAAGAGCTTACTTTCCTAGCCAGTCCAACATCAGACAAGGCAATGCATTAAGAGAGGAACATTGACTTATAGGGAACTTGCACCCAACATAGATTTAATTCCAGTTCATCAGTGAGTGGCACTGAGGTAACTGTCGTTCATGGGCACAATTCCCAGATAGCTTTATTGCAATTGATGTCTCGGACAAATGGATGCAAATAAGTGATCGTTTCTTTTTCGCCCAGCATACTACATGACATGACCCCTGTTCACAAGGTTTTCAGCAGGTCGACCAGATCAGTTTTGCACAGAACAGCAGATGTTTTAAGTCCTGCTTAACTACAGCATGTTTGAACCTGCACAATTGCTATCTGAGAAGCTTTCCCATTTTGGCTTTACTTTCACTGTATGACTTCCGGTAAGATGGCAGTACATTCAGATGTAGCAGCCTCTCAGGAACCAACCAAAAGCATTTTTGTCTTTATTTTAAACAACTGCAAGACAATGCTGGACGTTAAGAACATCAAGTCTGGCAGGTCTACCCCATCAGTGAGCTGCTCATTGGCAGAAGAGCAGGACTTGGTGTGAACTGATGTCACAGTCACTGTACAATGTGCAGTCTGACAGCAAGTAATTGTCTTGGATGTTTTGTTTATGATTGCAAGACCTTGTTGGGCATTGATAATGTAAAATGATGCAAGTTTGTTTCCCCTGTTTATTGGTGAGACAGACGGTGGGGGAGTTGTCTGGCCTTGGTTGTAGACTTGAGACTAAGTCTTAAGCCGTGGGCTTGCTTACTCCAGCAGTCCAGGGGAGGGTAGCACATGGGCTGGCCCTCCTGTTTCACCGGATGGGATGTCCAGTATCAGATCAGAATCTCAAAATAACAGTTGGCCATCTGGGCTGAAATAAGGAATTTCTTCATACAAAGGATAGCAAATCTTACTGGAAACAAGAGAAAATCTCATTTGTTTTTCTCCAGTCCTGAAGGGTCTCAGCCCAAAACGTTGACTTTACTCTTTTCCATAGATGCTACCTGGCCTGCTGAGTTCCTCCAGCATTTTGTGTGTGGAAAATCTTATTGGAATTACTCAAGAGAGCTGTGGAAGCTCAGTGGCTAATTTCAAAGCCGAATTTCATAGGTTTTTATACATCAAGGGAATCAAGGAAAACAGCACCAAGGGAAAAGAACCACCATCTTACTGGAAGGCAGAGACACTGAACCGGCTAGTTATGTTCTTACAAAATGGATTTTTGGGACAAGTGGAGAATGGATTTGACAACAGGTTTCCTTTGCTCTGGGTAACTGAGAAGAGACTATGCACAAAAGTGAATGTACTTGGGATTTAAGAGGGGTGGCAAGTGGGGCAATTTGCCAAAAAAATGGCCATAACAATCATTGGAACCCTTAGTGAGGTAGGTCAGTTACCTTTGACAAGTGTGCATGCATTTGGAGCATCAAATTACAGTGAGGAACAAGCCATCAAGGCAGTGTCCTGAGCAGTTATGAAGGCGAAAGCACTTAAAGCAGGAGCAGAGGCTTAATAGCTTTTATCCTATAATATTAGAAAAAATTTGGTGCAACCTGAAAACGTAGCACCAGCCTAATGTATAAACAGTGGTTTCTACAGTTGCAAGAAAAAGTTTGTGAACCCTCTGCAATTACCTGGTCTTCTGCATTAATTACTTAATAATGTGTTCTGATCTTCATCTAAGTGACAATAGACAACTAATAACACAAATAATTGTACTACCTCGTAAATACTGAGTACATCATTTAAACAATCACAGTCTAGCTTCAATAAAGTATGTGAACCTCTTGGGGTAATGCCTTCTATTAAAGCTCTTTGGAGTCAGGTGTTCCAATCAATGAGCTGAGATCAGAGGTGTGGGTTGTAGAGATACCCTGTCCTTAAAGGGGGAGGGAACGTCGACTCAGACCATGAGAGGCCTGCGTCGGGCATTGTCATGCCTTACAAGGCACAGATTGGAAGTCTATGTGGGGCACCACTCCTCCCACAGACTACAACAATGTGTGATTAAGTGTCTTGCTCAAGGGTACAAACACGCTGCCACAGCTGAGGCTCGAACTAGCAACCTTGAGGTAACTAGACGAACGATTTAACCACTTAGCCACCTGCCCAACACTTGCCCCACATGTCCTTAAAAAAGTCACACAAGGTCAGGTTACTGACAGATCCTGCACTTCTTAAGAAAGATCTGTTTATGTGCACCATGCTTAGAATAAAACAACTTCCAGAGGACCTTGGAAGAGGAACTGCAGAGATGCATTAGGCTGGAAAACACTACAAAAGCATTTCTAAAGGTCTGTGTATTCATCAGTTCACAGTTAAGAGAAATTATCTACAAATGGAGGAAATTCAGTACTGTTGCCATTCTAAGAGCGAGCATCCTGCAAAGATTACACTAACAGCACAACATGCAATGCTGAAAGAGGTGAAAAAGAACTTAAGTGTAACAGCAAAAGACCTGCAGAAATCTTCAGAACTTGCTAATCTTTCTGTTCATGTGTCCACTATAAGAGAAACACTGAACAAAAATGTTGTTCTTGAAAAAGGAAACAAAGGAAACCACTGCTCTCCAAAAATAAAAACCATTGTTGCATGTCTCAAGTTTGCAAAAGACCACCTGCAATGCTTCTGGGACAACATTCTGTGGACAGATGAGACAAAACTTTTTGGCAGAAATTCACACTGCTATGTTTGGAGGAAAAAGGGCACTACGTACCAACACCAAAACCTCATCCCAACTGTAAAGCATGGTGGAAGGAGCATCATGGTTTAGAGCTGCTTTGCCACCTCAGGGCCTGGACAGCTTGAGGGAACAATGAATACAAATTGTATCAAGATATTTTACAGGAGTATGTTAGATAAGCGGTCCGTCACCTGAAGCTTAATGGAAGTTGTATGATACAAGATCATCCGAAACACAAGAGTAAATCAACAACAGAATGGTTTAAAAAGAAGAAAATTTGTGTTTTGGAATGGCCAAGTCAGAGTCCAGATGTTAACCTAACTGGGATGCTGTGGCATGACCTGAAGGAGGCTGTTACAGCAGGGTAACCCAGAAATATTGATGAAATGAAACAGTGTTAGATGGAGGAACGGTCTAAAATTCCTCCTCGCCATTGTGCAAGTCTGATCAGCAGCTACAGGAAATGCTTGATGGAGGTGATTGCTGCCAAAGGAAGTTCTACCAGTTATTAAATACAAGGGTTCACATACTTTTTCCAGCCTGGACTGTGAATTATTGAACAATGTGTTCAATAAAGACATTAAAAGTACAATGGTTTGTGTGTTATTATTTAGGCAGATTGCGACTGTCCATTATTGTGACTTAGATAAAGATCAGACCATATTTTTTGAGTAATTAATGCAGAGAACCAGGTTCACAAACCTAGTCTTGCAATTGTACATCTATCGATTGTTTATTCATTTCCATAGATGCTGCCTGACTTGTTGAGCTCCCCTGGCATTTTGTATGTGTTGCTTTGGATTTCCAGCATCTGCAGAATTTCTCATATTTATGATTTTGGATGTTTGTAGTTTGCAAACTAAAATGACAGTTACCTAGGAATTGTGTTGCAGCTACTATTTAATGAAGAAGCCTGTTACTTGTGGAACCACATGAGCAAAGACCTGGTTATTCAAGGCTTTCTGAATTTGTTGGGTATCACTCATTTGACTCTCAGTTCCAGTGCTATAGTTACAATGTGATAAAAGCATTTTTATACTTTTCATACTTAAGCGAAATGCCCTTCACTGCCATGACATGCTTCCTCAGGTCACTAAGTGCAGGAACAAATCTCACTGCACCAAAGTAAACAGTACACTGGCAGTCACTGACAATCATTTTAGATTTAATGAAATTCCATCATTTCCCACCCAATGTTTTTCTTGTTTAAAACTTTTCTTCTGTATATAACTCCCCACTTTGAAAATGAGAAATCAAAACATTTTCAGCTAACATGGAGAACTGAAACTAACAGAAGCTAGAAATGGTGGTCTTCAGAACTATAACTTCACAAGGAGACTGGTTAACGTCCTCTACCCTTCTAAATATAATGCTGCATACGCTCATCCATGCTTCAATATCTCAGTCCATCAAAGGCTACATGAAAAAAGCCTTTGAAAAATGCATTACATTTGTTAATTGCTACCATAAGGGAGGAGGTACTGAAGACTCACACAGTGGATCCAGGAACAGCTTCTTCCCCACTGTCAGATCATTCCTTTTTTATTGAACTAATTACTTCGTAATTTAAAGAGATCCTGTATCTTTGCACCATACCGCTATTGCTGACAACACATTTCATGTCATATATAGCAAGTGAAAATCAACCTGATTTTATTCTAACTGCTATCAAAACACACTCCATATGGTGACAAGGAGGCATAAAGAAAGGAGATAGTTTGACTGGTTGAGTGGTGTCACAATAGAAATCTTGCACTCAACACCGGCAAGGGCAAGGAACTGATAGTGGACTTGAGGAAGAGGGAGTTTGGAGATCACACACCAATTCTTATTGAAGGGTCAGCGGTGGCAAGGGTGAGCACCTTCAAGTTCCAAAGCATCAACACCTCAGAGATCTATTCAATCATGAAGAAAACATTCCTTCATTACGAGTTTGAAGAGATTTGGTACGTCACCAAAGACATAGCTTGATAATGTGACATTTGCAAAGGTTAACTTAAAGATTTTACTCAAATCATTCATGGACCAATTCTTCTTCAAACCTCACCCTTTCTGAAGTGGCTATTCCTTGTGCCTGCCCACAATAATGTTTGTCTAGCCACTGCACATGGCAAACCTACTCCACTGGTTTGCAATTGACTTCCACAGACTTAAGCATGAATCATTAGGTGCTTTTCAGAAGCTGTGGCATGAGGGTTACAAACTATTGCAATTATTTAATCAACCAGAGATTGCATTATCTTTTTATTCAGTGTGCAGAAAGTTCAAGTGGGCACTCAAAAGTGCAGTCAGGAATTATTTTTTTCCAAAAAAGGCAAAACCCCTGCTCCAAACTTCAAAAGTATGCCCATGGGAAGCAAATATTTTAGTGATAATATTTGGCAAAGTAATAAAGTAATAGTTGAACCATCAGATTCTAAAAGTAGGAGGCTATGAGAACACAGCTTATAATTCTCCAACAATGGACTAATAATCCATTTGCCTGGCTCCCAAATGGACAGACTCATGTCTGCCCCTACCAAGCCACACTTGCTATACAAAACAACATGTACTCGTCCTATTCACCTACATTTCAACAGGATTACTTTGATATACTTCTAAACCAAGCAATGTAGAACCCTGCAATAGAAACACAGGCAATCCAGTTGTATACCAATTTCTCATTTTAATACACTTATCTTTTAATGGAAGGAAATCCAGGGAAAAAAATTCTAGTGTATTCTTCATTATTTACAGGGCAATGAGAGAGAGGCTACCTAATCTGGTCACAGTTCATTCCCTGTAGTTCACAGGGATAGAGGAAACAGCACAAATTCTTTCCATCTCCTGAGTTCTGTAGGCTCTTCCTGTTTTCAAAATTCAATTGGATAACGAGTGTATTTTACACCAGTCACTGACAGACTCTGCAGTTACACTATGAATAACCATAGCAATGTAACAGAATGTGTAAGAGTTACTATGACAAGATTAGGTAATGAAAGATTAAATAGTAAAGTGAATGCACTGATTTTTTTTTGTGCACATCATACTCCAGGCTCCCCTCCCCCCTTCTCTTTCTCCCCAGGCTTCCCGTCCCATGATCCCCTCCCCTCTCCAGTCTGGTATCCCTTTTGCCAATCAACTTTCCAGCTCTTAAATCCACCCCTCCCCTCCTGTCTTCTCCTATCATTTTGGATCTCCTCCTCCCCCTCCTA
This sequence comes from Mobula birostris, assembly GCF_030028105.1. NCBI lineage: Eukaryota > Metazoa > Chordata > Chondrichthyes > Myliobatiformes > Myliobatidae > Mobula > Mobula birostris. Next base: position 10,780,985 of record NC_092393.1, on the reverse strand, counting down.
CTTTCAAATCTCTTACTATCTTTTCTTTCAGTTAGTCCTGACGAAGGGTCCCGGCCCGAAACATCGACTGTACCTCTTCCTATAGATGCTGCCTCGCCTGCTGCATTCCACCAGCACTTTTTGTGTGTATACTATTTAGTGTCTTTTGTATAATAAACTGGGGTCAATAGAGATGGGGACATTTTCCCAACAGTCACACTGTGCTGCCTCAAATCAGTTATTTTATTTGTCATTTAGCACCCTTTGCTGGTAGTTTTGTATAGCAGTCATTTAGGTCATGTGATCTGTGTCTCTAGTTGATGACATCATCTGTAGGCGTCAAGATAGTCTCCATGTAGAGTTGAGAGAGAGTTTGTGCCCTTTCATTAGACATCATCCTGACGTTCAGGTCTTTGAAAGCATCGTCGTTTTACCTTACCACCAGTTGCTATATTAAAGTCAGTCAACTTGGAACGTCTTTTGTCAGTGTGGTAATTGGGGATGGAGTTTATCTGCCTGTCAATTCATGCAAGGCGTGTGAAGAGGACAGGACACATACCAATCTGAATCAGTTTGAACTTTAATTAAAAAAATTCACAATCAGTAATTCAAAAATGCCCATTTCCTTCCATCTTAGTTGCTTTTCCTGGAATAACAATAATGACATGCAGTGGATTCTGGTTAAATGGACCAGTAGTTAAATCACAGCAGCCATTTAGAAACATAGAAAACCAACAACACAATTTATTTGGGATAACTCTTAAAGAACAAAAACTAATCGAGAAAATAACTGGGATTCCCCTTGTTTATTTGGGACACTATGCCACTTAATTAGGCCAGGAGACTTGCTAAACAGTTTCTAAGTTGTGTCAGTCGCATGCACATATGAGGCTATTAGACACTACCCTGTACTTTAGAGCAATCAGTTTTTAAAATAATGCTGCATGTGGAACCGTGTTCAAAGAGCAGTGATTTTTGTCACTGATAGCTGACGAGAAATAAGCAGAAATTCAATGTGGAACTGCTTTGCAGTTTCAAGCATTCAGACTTAGAGAAGCCAGAAGCAGCTAGAAGAAAAAAAAAGATGAAATAATTTCACTACTTCAAAAAGTTAGAAATTATGAAGAATTTGAAGGTTTCAACAACTATGTTGAATGTTACAATGAAAATGAAGATTTGGAGGATGCAATCGTCTAAAGCATTGCAGATGAAGGCAGTCCACTACCTGTATGGAATGTCTGCACTGATTTTGTTCATTTATAGTCAGTCAAAAGAACATGGCGGATGAATTCTTTCTTTGACAACTATTAGGAACTAACACAGTTTTATAGACCTGTAGAGATATTGGTAGTGTTCTAATTTGTTCTGTATTTTATGTCATGTGTGATGCCAAGCAGAGGTACCGGATGGATGATGCTAATGAGAGAGATAAGAAAGACAATGGAGAAACATTCAAAATGCTAATAAGAGAGAAGAGAGGGATTAACGGGAAAGAAACACAATTCAGATATTGACAGACCGGTCGCTTTGAACCTGAACTGTTTGAAGTTTGATGGACAGGTGACACCCCAGCAGGGGGATAAAAGGAGCAGGTTTGCTAAGGCACGAGACACACCACGAGACCCTGGAAAGAGCAGTGTGCCCCCACAAGTTGGTGGGAGTTTGGAGGACCGGTTCGCGGGAACCAACCAGAGGCTCACAGGGTGTAAAGGTACGATCGGTGGGAACCTGGGGTGTGTGCCCGCCCTTGCCTGGGTGCCGGGTTCACCGCGGAAGAACGATCGTATCCGGAACTGAGGGGTCACAGTCGGTGACCACAGCGGGATAGAAGACATCAAAAGGTCTGCCTGAAACCAAATTGCATCTCTGTCTCCCCACCCCCCCCCAACGGTACGACAACAGCGATTACTGCGAACTGCACTAAACTGAACTGAACTCTGCTTCACCTAAGACTGATCATTTTACCCCTAGACTGCGATACAGCTTGGTTGATTCCTATTACCCTAGTTCTGTGTATATGTGTGTATTATCATTGCTAACCTGTTACATTTATATCCTTACGATTTGTGTACTGTATTACTTATTTCTTTAATAAAACTTTATTAGTTCCTAGTAATCCAGACTCCAACGAGCGTTCCATTTCTGCTGGTTTGGCAACCCAATGACGGGGTACGTAACATAAGTGGGGATCTTGTCCGGGATTTTGAACGCCAAAATTGGGACTGGGTAAATTGATTGGGTTAAAATTCCCGAAAGAAAAAAAAGAGGGCAAACAGCAGAAATGGAGATTGAGGAATTTCTAAAGGCGCTGACCTTGGAGGCATTAGAGGATGCCAGGAAATCAGAATTGGCAACTGTTGCAAAACAGGTGAATCTTTTTAAGGGGAAGCCGACAATGAGGAGAGCGCAGATGCAGAGAGCTATCATTGAGCATTATGTATCTAAAGGTGTGTTTCCCCACAGGGAGCTGGAGGTGGCGTCTATGAGCAAACCTGGTGGAGAAGCAGCGCAGCTGCAGATGGAAAAATTGAGACTCGAACACGAGTTCCGAATAAAGCAGTTAGAACGGGAAGAGAGAGTACAGCAGTTGGAACGAGAAGAGAGAGACAAGCAGTTAGAACGGGGAGAGAGAGAGAAGCAGAAGGAAAGGGAGTTTGAGCTGGAGAAGTTAAGGATGACGCTAGAGAGGGGCCAAATGCCGAACCAAGGTGGAGGGTTCAGGGCAACCCAGGAGGTTAGGTTGGTTCCCCCCTTTGAGGAGGCCGATGTTGATCGGTACTTTCTACATTTTGAAAAAGTCGCTGCAAGTCAGGACTGGCCGAGGGATAAGTGGGCTGTTTTGCTTCAGAGCGTACTTAAGGGTAAGGCTCAGCAAGCTTAATCGGCATTGTCCGCAGAAGATGCCCAGAGGTATGATGTGGCGAAAGAGCCTATACTCAAGATTTATGAGTTGGTCCCAGAGGCATACCGGCAAAGGTTCCGGAATGTGAGGAAGCAGTATTTAGAGTTTGCCCGTGAGATGCAGATGCATTGTGAGCACTGGTGCGCCTCGAAAGGGGTCACTGGGGATTATGACAGACTGCTACAGCTAATACTGATTGAGCAATTTAAAGGTTGTGTCCCTGAAGGTATGAGGCCCTATCTAGATGAGAAAGAGGCAGAAACCTTAGCCGCAACTACTAAGTTAGCGGATGAGTACGTGTTAACACACAAAGCAAAGTTTACCCCGAGTAAAAGCTACCAGAAGGGTAGTCAAGTGAGTGGAGGAAGTCCGCCGGAAAAGCCAGAAAGTACGTCGGGGACTAGTGAGAAGGATAAGGAGGACAGGAAGCAGTTTGGTAGGAAGTCTCTTGGGGTCGTATGCTATAATTGTGGGAAAACCGGTCACATTGCGTCCAGGTGTTTTGCCCCAAAGAAGGAGACGGGGAAAGGAAAAACGACGACTCCGGCTGGCTGTATTGAGCCGGCAAACAAACCGCTAGGGGAGAAGAGGTCTGATAGAGTTCAGGAAGGGCGCGAGAAGTTTATTTCGGCCGGATTGGTGTCGGTGAAGGAGTGGTCAAACCCAGTTCCAGTACGGATCTGGAGAGACACTGGGGCTTGTCAGTCATTGATCTTAAGCAGGGTGTTAGACTTTAGTTCAGAGACCCAGACTGGGGAGGTCAGTGTGATAAAAGGCATTGGGAAAGGGACTGAAGCAGTACCTTTGCACCAGATACACCTAAAAAGTGACTTGGTCTCCGGACCGGTCGCGATAGGGGTGAGGCATGAATTACCGATGGAAAACATGGAGGTCTTACTCGGTAACGACCTTGCAGGCGGAGATGTGTACCCAGCAGTAAAGCTGACAAGCAAGCCTGCCAGGACTGAGGACCCGCCCATAGACTCACAGGTTTATCCCGTTTGCGCAGTGACTCGGCGCATGTCCAGAAAGGCTGACGAAGTGAATGTAGATTTAGCTGAGACGTTTTTGCCAGCCTTGTACCGGGAGGGGTTAGAAAGTGAGAAGGAGCATAGTGGAGCAGAAGGAACTGAGAGAGTTGAGGCAGATTTATCATTAGCGAGGAAGGAATTTATAAAGGCATAGGAACGAGACGAGGAGCTGATGGTTTTGACGGAGACAGCTCTCTGCGAAGCAGAAATAAAAAGGGAACCAGTGGGGTATTATGTGAAGGAGGGAGTACTGATGAGGAAGTGGAGACCAAGTACCGTGCCCACAGATGAAGAGTGGGGGGTGGTACACCAGGTGGTAGTGCCGAAAATTTATAGGGACGAGATTTTTAACCTGGGCCACAAAATACCCCTCCGTGGATATTTTGGGGTGAGGAAAACAGTCGATAGAATTATGAAAGAGTTTTACTGGCTGAACATGAGGAAGGATATTATTGAATACTGTAGACGGTGTCATTTATGTCAGATGGTAGGAAAGCCGAACCAGGTCCTGCCTAAAGCGCCCCTTCGACCGATACCCGCTTTCGGGGAACCTTTTTCCCGAATAATTGTGGATTCTGTCGGTCCCCTGCCCAGAACTGAGAGTGGGTAAGAGTATGTGATGACTACGATATGCGCCGCCACCAAGTTTCCAGAGGCTATGCCCCTGGCAAGCATCAAGGCTCCCGCAGTGGTAAAGGCGCTTGTGAAATTTTTCACTACGGTGGGGCTGCCCAGGGAAATCCTGTCAGATCAGGGGAGTGTCTTCACATCTCACACATTCTGACGGATGTTGGATGAGATGGGAGCAAAGCAGACTTTGGCCTCCACGTACCACCCAGAGTCCCAAGGGGCGTTGGAAAGATTCCATGCAACATTAAAGACCATGATTAAAATTTATTGTCAAGAGAACGCTAGGGACTGGGATGATGCCTTGCCTCTTCTGTTATTTGCCTTAAGGGACACGGTTCAGGAGTCATTGGGGTTCAGCCCATTCGAGCTCGTCTTTGGTCATCGGCCCAGAGGACCCCTGACCTTACTGAAAGAGCAATGGTCCAGTCCGGCAGTACAAGTCAATGTGATTGACTATGTTTTAAAATTTCGTGAGAGGCTTAAAAGGAGCTTGCCAAAGAAAATCTACGACACTCCCAAACTAAAATGAAACAGTAGTATGATAGACGTGCCCACGAACAAGTGTTTCAAGTGGGGGATCGGGTCTTAGTTCTGTTTCCAGTGGTAACCAACCCCCTCCAGGCGAGATTCCACGGTCCGTACAAAGTGATTAAAAAGATAGACTCTTTGAATTATGTTATTGAAATGCCGGACAGGCGTAAGCCAACCCAATTAGTACATATTAATATGTTAAAAGCTTACCACGATCAGAAAGCAGATCTAGTTGGTGTTATCACGAAAATTAATGAGGCTGCGGTGCCAAATGATAAGGGGAAAACCCATCTTGAAAGATAAATATGGTGCCGACCAGATTGGAGAACTCTATTGTTTTGGCCAACTTTGCTGTTAAGGTCTCTCACTTAACCCCCGAACAGAGCGAGCCGCTGATAAAGCTAATTAACCGGCATGCAGATGTATGTCCAGATGTCCCGAGGCGATGCAAGGGGACGGTACATGATGTTGTTGTTACATCAGATCAGCCTATTAAGCAACACCCCTATAGGATGAACTTGGAGAAGGGCAAGCTAGTGGAGAAAGAAATTGAACACATGCTAGCCACAGGTATTATTAGGCCATCCAAATCCGAATGGTTGTCTCCCTGTGTGGTTGTCCGGAAAGTCGATGGGAGCATACGATTCTGTACAGATTACAGAAAGATGAACGTAAAAACTGATGCTTACCCCATCCCAAGGGTAGACGATTACCATAAGACAAAGGAGCAGAAGTGGGCCATTCGGCCCATCGAGTCTGCTCCGCCATTTTATCATGAGCTGATCCATTTTATCCTATTTAATCCCACTGCCCCGCCTTCTCACCATAACCTTTGATGCCCTGGCTACTCAGATACCTATCAATCTCTGCCTTAAATACACCCAATGACTTGGCCTCCACTGCTGCCCGTGGCAACAAATTCCATAGATTCACCACACTCTGACTAAAAAAATTTCTTCGCATTTCTGTTCTGAAAGGGCGCCCTTCAATCCTGAAGTCATGCTCTCTCGTACTAGACTCCCCCATCATGGGAAACAACTTTGCCACATCCACTCTGTCCATGCCTTTTAACATTCGAAATGTTTCTATGAGGTCTCCCCTCATTCTTCTAAACTCCAAGGAATACAGTCCAAGAGCGGACAAACGTTCCTCATATGTTAACCCTCTCATTCCCGGAATCATTCTCGTGAATCTTCTCTGTACCCTCTCCAATGTCAGCACATCCTTTCTTAAATAAGGAGACCAAAACTGCCCACAGTACTCCAAGTGAGGTCTCACCAGCGCCTTACAGAGCCTCAACATCACATCCCTACTCCTATACTCTATTCCTCTAGATTACATCGATAAAGTGGGGAGAGCTAAGTACATCATAAAGATTGATTTGCTAAAAAGGTACTGGTGCGTTCCTTTAACCGACCGGGCTAGAGAAATCTCAGCATTTGTCACTCCATCCGGGTTATACGAGTATAATGTTTTACCTTTTGGCATGAAAAACGCCCCAGGGACCTTCCAAAGGATGATTAATTCAGTGATAAAAGGGTTAAAGAACACAGAAACGTATATTGACGATTTAGTGGTCTGGAGTGACACGTGGGAGGAACACATTCTGGCAGTAGAGGAACTGTTTAAACAGCTTTTGACCAATGTTTGACCAATCTGTTGGAGTTTTTCGAGGAGGTTACCAGGAAAAGTGGATGAAGGGAAGGCAGTGGATATTGTCTACATGGACTTCAGTAAGGCCTTTGACAAGGTCCCGCATGGGAGGTTAGTTAGGAAAATTCAGTCGCTAGGTATACATGGAGAGGTGGTAAATTGGATTAGACATTGGCTCGATGGAAGAAGCCAGAGAGTGGTGGTAGAGAATTGCTTCTCTGAGTGGAGGCCTGTGACTAGTGGTGTGCCACAGGGATCAGTGCTGGGTCCATTGTTATTTGTCATCTATATCAATGATCTGGATAATAATGTGGTAAATTGGATCAGCAAGTTTGCTGATGATACAAAGATTGGAGGTGTAGTAGACAGTGAGGAAGGTTTTCAGAGCCTGCAGAGGGACTTGGACCAGCTGGAAAAATGGGCTGAAAAATGGCAGATGGAGTTTAATACTGACAAGTGTGAGGTATTGGACGTTGGAAGGACAAACCAACGTAGAACATACAGGGTTAATGGTAAGGCACTGAGGAGTGCAGTGGAACAGAGGGATCTGGGAATACAGATACAAAATTCCCTAAAAGTGGCGTCACAGGTAGATAGGGTCGTAAAGAGAGCTTTTGGTACATTCGCCTTTATTAATCAAAGTATTGAGTATAAGAGCTGGAATGTTATGATGAGGTTGTATAAGGCATTGGTGAGGCCGAATCTGGAGTATTGTGTTCAGTTTTGGTCACCAAATTACAGGAAGGATATAAATAAGGTTGAAAGAGTGCAGAGAAGGTTTACAAGGATGTTGCTAGGACTTGAGAAACTCAGTTACAGAGAAAGGTTGAATAGGTTAGGACTTTATTCCCTGGAGCGTAGAAGAAAGAGGGGAGATTTGATAGAGGTATATAAAATTATGATGGGTATAGATAGAGTGAATGCAAGCAGGCTTTTTCCACTGAGGCAAGGGGAGAAAAAAACCAGAGGACATGGGTTAAGGGTGAGGGGGGAAAAGTTTAAAGGGAACATTAGGGGGGGCTTCTTCACACAGGGAGTGGTGGGAGTATGGAATGAGCTGCCAGACGAGGTGGTAAATGCGGGTTCTTTTTTAACATTTAAGAATAAATTGGACAGATACATGGATGGGAGGTGTATGGAGGGATATGGTCCGTGTGCAGGTCAGTGGGACTAGGCAGAAAATGGTTCGGCACAGCCAAGAAGGGCCAAAAGGCCTGTTTCTGTGCTGTAGTTTCTATGGTTTCTATGGCTGTCAGAAGTCAACCAGCCAACCTCGCAAAAAGTGAGTTCGGCCACGCTAAGGTCACTTATCTGGGATATATGGTAGGACAGGGGCAGCTGGCACCGATGTAGGCTAAGGCACAGGCTATCTCTGAAGTTCCCATCCCGACAGACAAGAGAGCCCTCAGAAGGTTCTTGGGGATGGTGGGGTATTATCGGAAGTTTTGCAAAAACTTTGCGGATATTACCCTCCCTCTTACTAAGCTCTTGCCAAAGAATGCGAAGTTTGTGTGGAACGACCTTTGTCAACAAGCCTTCGAGAGTCGGAAGGTGATTCTGTGTCACCACCCTGTATTGAATGCGCCTGACTTTTCAAAACCCTTCTCCCTAGCAACAGATGCTAGCGACGAAGCGGCCGGGGCGGTGCTGTTGCAGACAGACAAAGAAGAGATCCAGCACCCAGTGGCTTATTTTTCTAAGAAGTTTAATGTCCATCAGGGAAATTATTCCACTGTGGAGAAGGAATTACTGGCAATCATATTAGCATTACAACATTTTGAGGTTTATATTTGCCTGGCACGGAAACCACTGATAGTTTACACTGATCACAATCCATTAGTGTTTTTGGCCACAATGAGGGATAAAAACAAACGCTTACTAAGTTGGAGCCTGGTCTTACAGGAATTTGATATTAAAACATATAAAAAGAACAGACAATGTGATTGCTGACTGTCTGTCAAGGTGTTAAAACATAAAGTTCTCTGTATTAGCCGAATAGCTGATGACTACCTGTATATTAGTGTGTATCTAATAATGTGCATTTATGCCCATAGTTTTTACCCCGGTAAATATCTTTTTTAAGGGTGGGGGTGTCATGTGTGACACCAAGCAGAGGTACCGGACGGATGATGCTAATGAGAGAGATAAGAAAGACAATGGAGAAACATTCAAAATGCTAATAAGAGAGAAGAGAGGGATTAACGGGAAAGAAACACAATTCAGATATTGACAGACCGGTCGCTTTGAACCTGAACTGTTTGAAGTTTGATGGACAGGTGACACCCCAGCAGGGGGATAAAAGGAGCAGGTTTGCTAAGGCACGAGACACACCACGAGACCCTGGAAAGAGCAGTGTGCCCCCACAAGTTGGTGGGAGTTTGGAGGACCAGTTCGCGGGAACCGACCAGAGGCTCACAGGCTGTAAAGGTACGATCGGTGGGAACCTGGGGTGTGTGTCCGCCTTTGCCTGGGTGCTGGGTTCACCGCGGAAGAACGATCGTATCCGGAACGGAGGGGTCACAGTCGGTGACCACAGCAGGATAGAAGACATCAAAAGGTCTGCCTGAAACCAAACTGCATCTCTCTCTCTCCCCCCACCCCCTAACGGTACGACAACAGCGATTACTGCGAACTGCTCTAAACTGAACTCTGCTTCACTGAAGACTGATCATTTTACCCCTAGACTGTGATAGAGCTTGGTTGATTCCTATTACCCTAGTTCCGTGTAATTGTGTGTATTAATCATTGCTAACCTGTTACATTTATATCCTTACAATTTGTGTACTGTATTACTTATTTCTTTAATAAAACTTTATTAGTTCTTAGTAATCCAGACTCCAACGAGCGTTCCATTTCTGCTGGTTTGGCAACCCAGTTATGGGGTACGTAATGTTTATTTAAATACACAATTTGTTACTCAGTTAAACAGCAGAAAATCTTTTTTTTTTAAAAAAAGGACCTTTTAACTATTTCCATGAAACTTCAGCTAACTGGGGCAGCCACTTAATTGGGCCAACATGTACTTGTCCCATTATGTCCCAATTAACTGGAATCTACTGTATTTGAAGTGAGACATGGATGAATGACGACTATGGATATAAACGTGATTTTGTATAACCACTTAAATGTGGATAATTACAAATTTTTACTTCTAGTTTGCTTCAATAAGTTAAAAAGTGACACAGCCCAGTTAACCCATAAAATTGTTACTGGGTTTCAGACTTCAAGTACTTTATTTTTCACATCACTATTTTTTATAATCTAAAATCGATAATACAGATACAATTCTAAGAGAACTGGAATCTGCGGCAAGCATTTGGTATTTGCTATTATTAGTAAAATGAACATTCAAATTGGACTACACAGGGACTAAAGGGAATATTTCCTGGAATATCATGTAAAATAATCATATGTCTACAACAATATCCTTTGCTACAAGCCAGTAGTGATTAATGATTATGAAAAGCAAACAACATCTTCACTGTTAATTTTCAGGTGTAGTGTGCAGCTAACAGCTTAAAATAGGAATGCAAAGCATTTTCCAAATTAACTCTGATTGCAAAGGAAGCACACAGGATTTTATCGTTAACTATTAATTTCCCTCACTTTTATTTCTCCATATAGGAACATACAGTACTAACCAACAGCACAAATTACATAACTTAGAGACAAAAAAAAACATTTCCAGTCACATACTGTAAACTCCACATCCTTTTTGAGCTTTGAAAAATCATGTCAAGAGGCAAGACACACTTTTACATAACACCAAGACGCCATTTTTTGCTAAATAAAATCTAAATCAAGACTCACTTGCATCCTGGTCCATCTCTGGAACTTTGCTGTAGCTATATTTAGAATTCTGAAAATTCCTCAGGTACAATTTATACATCACATGATCAAGAACAAGCAGGTTGCGGGGTGGGGGGGGGGAGGAAGAGAGACAGACAGAGAAATCTGGGATTTTAAATGCAGCATCAGTAGGCAAAAACATCTCATCTGCTTCTGGTCATGTCCTTGATGGACTCCCTCTACTATAGGGATGCCCAACCTTTTCTATGCCATGGATCAATACCATTAAGCAAGGACCCCAGGTTGGGAACTAGCTGGGATAATGAAACCATTGATAAATTTTGTACGTGCAGGTCTTTGGCAAAGATCTAGCTCACATCTAAAGGTATGGCACTTTAACCCTTTTGGACTCATTTTAAACAATGTAAGTAATCCCAATCAACATGCACAAGTCAATTCTAATGTAGGGGTTGGAGACAGGTGAAGAAAAGATAACTCGTAGATCCAAATAAAGGGAGCTCAGGTTGTTTTCCTCTCTAATGTTAAATATCAGATATTGGCAATTAAATCTCTCATCCAAGTCAGATAATTATAGCTCAAGCACTAATTCAGAGCACAAGCAATGCATCGTACTGTTATAGTGAGCATGGGGTGGGGAGTGTCAAAGGGTGATATAATTCTCACAAAACAAATTAACTATTGCAGTGGATGTTACTGATCCCTCAATGCTATTCATAACCTAAAAGCATTATAAACCGATAATGCAGTTATTTGTGGGATCCTGCTGTACAACAACTACTATATTGGGAATGTTTAATTTATCAGAGTGGCATATAAATACACTTTTACAGAAACAAGCAAATCATTAATATTTAAATAATTAATAATCCAAAAATTAATTAAGACAACCAATGCACATGGAGAATCAAAGCCAAATGGAATTTTTCAGTGTGGGTAAACAGATGACAGATTCATCTCCAAAACCTTTTTAATAGATTAAAGACCAATAAAAAGGCCATAATGGCATCTATAAGAACTGTCATTAGTTGTCCATGTGCACATAACTCAAAATATATCAGCCGATATATTTTATCTTACCGATCACACCATAACTGAGCACCAGCATACTTCACCAGAGAAATAACTAATATAAATGCTTTGCTACAGTTCTGTGCCACACAGCTATGTCACTGACCACAGCCAGCCATGATATAGTTCCAGTAGCATCTCTAGGTACCTCTTCCTAGAGATGCTGCCTGGCCTGCTGCGTTCATCAGCAACTTTGATGTGTGTTGCTTGAATTTCCAGCATCTATTGAATTCCTCGTGTTTATGATATAGTTCCAGCCAGTCCGTATTCAATGCCCTTGAAGGCCAGCCCGACGCTCTACACTGGACTATGGAGCACTCTGAGTACTAGACTCCAGGCGCTTAATTGGTCTTGGGCTAGAAACTTAATAAAAAGATACAAAGGACCACATTGAGCTCTCACCAAATTTCTTGGGTGCAAGAGCATTACCATCTCTAGAACCTAGCGTTTAGTAACACTTGTCCCAGTATAGCACTGGAGTAGACTACAGGAAGTGAAGTTCAGCCAGGGCATTAAAATGAGGCCAGACAAGGCAGTGAGCAGAAAAACATGAACTGTTACTTAGCTAAAGTTATCAATGTCTGGTTAAGGAGAGCTAAAATATTTTCATGTGAGTTGCCTTTGGAAGCGTGAAGATTCAAAGCCTGCTCCTCCTTGCAAAGAAACTTGTGTGCCATTGCTGTAGCTACTCCATACTTTTAGTAGCTAATGTGGTACCCAGGTTGATAAGATACTGCAAGCATGGGACAATAATTAAGGCACAGGAAGGAGTTGTCTAAAATTGGAGTATTTAGCTTTGCTCATTGAGCTGGATTGAAAAAAATGGAGTGAATGACCTAAGGATTCCACCTGAAACATAGAAACATAGAAAATAGGTGCAGGAGTAGGCCATTCGGCCCTTCGAACCTGCACCGCCATTCAGTATGATCATGGCTGATCATCCAACTCAGAACCCTGCACCAGCCTTCCCTCCATACCCCCGATCCCTTTAGCCACAAGGGCCATAACTGAATTCCACAACTGAACTGAATTCCAGTAAACCAGATGTTGCATCACGATACACAAATGTAACTGATAGGCATAACTGTAATTGTAACTTACAACTTGCACTCACCATTCATTTGCATTTGGATGCTCAGAGGTGATAGGCCCGTGATTAATAAGGGTGTCAAAGGTTATGAGAAGGCAGCAGAATGGGGTTGAGAGGAATAATAAAATCAGTCATGGTGGAGCAGACTTGGTGGGCCAAATGGCCTAATTCTGCTATGTCTTACGGTGTTATATTGCTAGTTATGACTGTCAAAGTACTGGGGTAGCCACTGTTTCTGGTTATGCCAGATGTGCTCTATTTAACAATGTTAAAGCCCAAGACAGCAGTATTTATAACTAAGTTGCAAAAATCACAATCTATAATCAATTTTCTACATGCTTCAAACAGAATAGTGACCCTGTGACAAATATAATTGACAGCCAATGAATTTCCTTTTTAACAAGAAAAGTATCTTAGGGCAAGAATCTTTAACTTTCACTCCATTTCCCAAGAAGTTGAACCTTTACAACTTAGGAATATGAGAGGTGATTCCATTGAGTATCAAAAATGCTTACTTGACTTGCAAGGGTAATCTTGGGGTGATGTTTCTCTATTGACGGGCAAGTCTAGAATCAGATGATACAGATAACCATTGCAAACCAAAGAGACAAAAGGTCCAAGATATAAAATTTTTTTCAGATGGGTCCAATTCTCTACCCAAAAGGGTTACAGAGGCTCACTGCTCTATATATTCAAGGCAGAGTTTTATAGATTTTTAGTTAATATAAGCAAGGACTATGGTGTAGGGACAGTAAGGCAGATCAGAATCATCTTCTTCAGTGGTAGTAATGTATAGGCACTTGGGGCTGAATGGCCTACTCCAACTTCTAATTCTGATATTCATATGCAAAATACTATTTTGAACTCACCAATAAGCAGATAACCGGCACAATGCCAAACCAGAGAGTTTACTACATTTTCCCTCCCAGATTTCTACAACATCCTCCATCACTCATTATACAGGTATGTCAATACCATGAAAGACAACTACTGATTAACCAAGCACGAATGCAGCTTTGGATATCGGCACTTAAAGAGGGCCCATGGGGCAGAACCCAAGTGGATACTAGAATGAATTGTTTACACAACCCAACTGACCTAAAGAGGTAATATGACTTGGATATTTAAATTCAGAAATACAATCAGGTTATCTCATGGAAACAGCACAAGTATGTCATTTAAAAAAATAATGATATGTTTTCTCCTTTTTGGTTGGGCAGATAATAGAGCTGCTGCCTCACAGCACCAGACATCCAAATTTAACTCTGGATGTCATTGCTATCTGTGCAGTCACATTATCCCCATGATGCACAGGTTTCCACTGGATGCTCCAGTTTCCTGCCACACCCCGAAGATATGTGGGTTGGTAAGTTAACTTGCCACTGTAAATCGCCCTATTGTGTAAGTAAGTAGTAGAATCTGAAGGCAGTGGTGGGTGCGGGGGGGGGGGGAGAGTGGGGAAGAGGAAAGGCTGTAGATAAAGAATGTGGAGGGAGTAAAAATTAAATGCAGGATTAGTGTCAATATATTCCTAACAGTCAGTAGTGAATCCGTGGGCTTAAAAGGCAGCTTTCTGTACTGCATTTCTATGAAACTACAAATCTACAATCCCAAGAAATATTGTTAATTTATAGTTATAACGTATAATTACACCAACAAATCTTGTTTCAAGAGTTTCTAGGAATATGAAAATGTCATTCGTCAGATAAAATGATCAGGCTGAATAATCTAGAGATTGCTAAAGATCTACTGACAAAGGTACGTTTAAAAAAACACAACAATAACAAAATGCTGGAGGAACTCAGCAGGTCGGGCAGCATCTAGAGAAATGAATAAATAATCAATGGTTCAGGTCGAGGTCCTTCTTCAGGATTGGAAAGAAAAGGTGAAGATGACAGAAATAAGGTTTGAGGAGGAAAGCTTAAGAAAGAAGCTGGAAGATGATAGGTGGAAAAGGCAAAGGGCTGGAGAATAAGGAATCTGATAGGAGAGAAGAGTGGACCATGGAAGAAAGGGAAGGAGGGTGGGCATCATGAGGAGGTCATAGGCAGGTGAGGAGAAAAGGTTAGAGGCCAGAGTGGGAATAGAAGGAGAGAGAGAGGAGGAGGAATTTTTTTTTTAAAAACAGGAGAAATCAATGTTTACGCCATCAGGTTAGAGGCTATCTAGACAGAATGTGAAGTGTTGCTCCTCCATCCTGAGAGTGACCACATCATGGCAGCAGAGGAGACCATGGACTGACATGCTGGTATAGGAATCGGAATGAGAATTAAAATGGTTGGCCACTGGGAAATTCCGCTTTTGGTGGATGGAGTGGAAGTACTCAACAAAGCGGTCCTCCAATTTACGTTCGGTCTAACCAATGCTGGAGGCAGAATTGGGAGCACTGAATACAATGGATGACCCTCAACAGATTTGCAGGTGAACTGTTGCCTCACCTGGAAAGACTATTCGGATGTGAGGAAGGAGGTGAATAGGCACGTGTAGCATTTCTGTTGCTTGCAGAGATACGTGCCAGGGGGAAATTAGAGGGGAGGTGTAGTATAGTCCAGATAGCCATGGGAATCACTAAGTTTATAACAGATATTGTTAGTCAGCTTGTCTCCAATATCCTTATCCTGGGAACAGATGTGGCAGAGATGAGACAGAGAGATTGAGTAAGAAGGGGAGAAGAGTTAGAAATGGACCAAGTAAATTTAAAGGCAGGGTGGATGTTGGAGACAAGTTGATGTGGAACTTCCTGATTGCCACAGCTAGGGCATCGTGACTACAGTTGTTCCCCGCTTTTTGAACATTCGCTTTACAAAACCTCACTGTTATGAAAGACCTACATTAGTTCCCTGTTTTCGCTAACAGAAGGTGTTTTCATTGTTACGAAAAAAGGCAGCGCGCACCCCAAGCAGCCGCTCTCCCCCAGATTCGGAACTGCATTCTCTCCGGCATTGCTTAAACACGTGTCTGTGAGCAGCCGTTAGCAAGATCAGTTCTAAGGTATCGGAAAAGCCTAAGAGAGCTTGTAAGGGTGTTACACTTAGCGTAAAACTAGACATAACCAAGTGTTTCAATCGTGGTGAACAAAGTAAGGACAAAATGAGTTTGGCTTGTGGAAGTTGACGAAGATGATGTTGAAGAGGTTTTGGCATCTCATGACCAAGAACTGATAGATGAAGAGAATTGGAAGAGGAAAGAAGAGGCTCAATGGAAGAAGCCAAAGAGTGGTGGTAGAGAATTGCTTCTCTGAGTGGAGGCCTGTGACTAGTGGTGTGCCACAGGGATCAGTGCTGGGTCCATCATTATTTGTCATCTATATCAATGATCTGGATGATAATGTGGTAAATTGGATCAGCAAATTTGCTGATGATACAAAGATTGGAGGTGTAGTAGACAGTGAGGAAGGTTTTCAGAGCCTGCAGAGGGACTTGGACCAGCTGGAAAAACGGGCTGAAAAATGGCAGATGGAGTTTAATACAGACAAGTGTGAGGTATTGCACGTTGGAAGGACAAACCAAGGTAGAACATACAGGGTTAATGGTAAGGCACTGAGGAGTGCAGTGGAACAGAGGGATCTGGGAATACAGATACAAAATTCCCTAAAAGTGGCGTCACAAGTAGATAGGGTCGTAAAGAGCTTTTGGTACATTGACCTTTATTAATCAAAGTATTGAGTATAAGAGCTGGAATGTTATGATGAGGTTGTATAAGGCATTGGTGAGGCCGAATCTGGAGTATTGTGCTCAGTTTTGGTCACCAAATTACAGGAAGGATATAAATAAGGTTGAAAGAGTGCAGAGAAGGTTTACAAGGATGTTGCTAGGACTTGAGAAACTCAGTTACAGAGAAAGGTTGAATAGGTTAGGACTTTATTCCCTGGAGCGTAGAAGAATGAGGGGAGATTTGATGGAGGTATATAAAATTATGATGGGTATAGATAGAGTGAATGCAAGCAGGCTTTTTCCACTGAGGCAAGGGGAGAAAAAAACCAGAGGGCATGGGTTAAGGGTGAGGGGAGAAAAGTTTAAAGGGAACATTGGGGGGGGGCTTCTTCACACAGAGAGTGGTGGGAGTATGGAATGAGCTGCCAGACGAGGTGGTAAATGCGGGTTCTTTTTTAACATTTAAGAATAAATTGGACAGATACATGGATGGGAGGTGTATGGAGGGATATGGTCCGTGTGCAGGTCAGTGGGACTAGGCAGAAAATGGTTCGGCACAGCCAAGAAGGGCCAAAAGGCCTGTTTCTGTGCTGTAGTTTCTATGGTTTCTATGGAAAGGATAACAATCTTGTTATCGTGGGCTTGTACACGCTGGAATTAAGGAGACTGAGGGGGGATCTGATTGAGGCATATAAAATTATTAAGGGATTGGACAAGATAGAGGCAGGAGATATGTTCCAGACGCTGGGAGAGTCCAGTACCAGAAGGCATGGTTTAAGAATAAGGGGTAGGTCATTTAGGACAGAGTTGAGGAGGAACTTCTTCTCCCAGAGAGTTGTGGAGGTGTGGAATGCGCTGCCTCAGAAGGCAGTGGAGGCCAATTCTCTGGATGCTTTCAAGGAGCTAGATAGGTATCTTATGGATAGGGGAATCAAGGGTTATGGGGACAAGGCAGGAATTGGGTATTGATAGCAGATGATCAGCCATGATCTCAGAACTGCAGTGCAGGCTTGAAGGGCCGAATGGTCTACTTCTGCACCTATTGTCTATTGTCAATCGAAACCGAATGCAGTAGCGAACAGACCGAAAGTGAAGTTGTCCAGGGGCTGAACACGAAGCAACTACGTGAGATTTTCGCTGCAATGATAAAGTACGACTTTATTTTTGAAAGGGTACGTCAATTTAGGGCATATTTGCAAGATGGTTTGAGTGCTTACAAAGAACTGTCTGATAGAAAAATGCGCAAGGCTCAGCAGTCAAGCATACTGTCATTTTTCAAGCCTTCCACATCAGCCATAGCAGACAACAAACCTCGACCTTCGACATCGAGGCTGGCAGTCGTAGGAGAAGATGAGCTGCCTGCCCTAATGGAAACTGACGACAATGAGATGACACCCCAGTGTCCCACCACCCCAACCCCCAAGCTGCGGACAGATACCGATTCACGGAGAATGCAGCAGTAGCCGGGAGGCACGCAGTACATCTTTAAGAAAAAAGCCAAAATAAACATGCTAATTAATTAGGTGCCACCCGGCACGTAACTGTCAGCCCAGATCAGAGGCAATGCAATCGGCAACCGCCTCTGATCTGGGTCGACAATTACGTGCCGGGCGGCACCTAATTAATTAGCATGTTCATTTCGATTTTCTTAAAGATGTGCTGGGTGCATCCCAGCTACCGCTGTACCCCTGCAAGCTTCACAGATCGGTATCGGTCGGCGGCCCAGAGGGTGAGGGCCACTGTACCACCCCAACCTCCGACAACTCAGCCTGACACACCATCAGTGTGCTCTGCGCTGTCTTCCCGATTCTGGTAAGTGATACTACACTGTACATACATTATTTCTACTTTATATAGGCTGTGTATTTTTACCTGTTATTTGGTATGATTTGGCAGCTTCATAGCTTAAAGGTTACTGGAGAGAGTGTTTTTGCCAACAGCGCATGCATGAGATTTTCTGCCGAGAGCGCTTGCGCCATGTTTTTGCCAGGAGCGCTTGCGTGAGATTTTCGCTACGGAGCTCAGTGCAGGCAATGATTGTGGAAAAGTATTTCTACTTTATATAGGCTGTGTATTTATCATATCATTCCTGCTTTTACTATATGTTACTGTTATTTTAGGTTGCACGCTCTACCTTCGGATGGCGGGGGAAACCTGTATAACCGTTCACAATATCTCCAGTAAAATGTTATTTCCTTTTTAAATCTTTTTATTAAATAAGTATACAAAAGGTAAACCATATAAGCACTAATACACTGTTAGAAATTACAGGAGATATTAATACCGAAAAAAATTGATACAAACAGTGCAATTTAAACATAAAATAATAAGGTAAAATAATAGTATACCAATTATATATATATCTATATCAATAGAGAAAAGGAAAAAAAACCCTAAAAAAACCCACCGTGCAACTAAACTAAAAGCAAAGCAAAGCAATGGGCTAACTTGGAAACAGGTAGAGCTAAAAAACTTAAAATCACGTCCTCAAACCCGACCTCCATTAAAAACAGTTTAAAAAAGCAAGAAGGGAATATAAATATGAAACAAAGGAGGAAAAAAAAACATTAAATGAAAATATTGAATAAAAGATCTCCAGGTCTGTTCAAATTTAAATGAGGAATCATAAAGATTACTTCTAATTTTCTCCAAATTTAAGCATAATATCGTCTGGGAGAACCAAAAGAAGGTAGTTGGAGCATTAGGCTCTTTCCAATGTTGTAAGATACATCTTTTCGCCATTAAAGAAATGCAATCATTCTACGGGCTGAAGGGGAAAGATTACTGGAAATTTTAGGTAATCCAAAGATAGCAGTAATAGGATGAGGAGAGATATCTATATTCAATACCTTTGAGATAATATTAAAAATGTCTCTCCAAAAAGTTTCCAGAGTAGGACAAGACCAAAACATATGAGTTAAGGAAGCTATCTGCCCCACACATCTATCACAAAAAGGATTAATATGAGAATAAAAATGAGCTAATTTATCTTTGGACATATGTGCTCTATGAACAACTTTAAATTGAATTAGGGAATGCTTAGCACAGATAGAGGAAGTATTGACTAATTGTAAAACCTGCCCCCAGTCATCCACGGAAATAATAGAACCCAATTCTTGTTCCCAATCTGACCTAATCTTATCAAATGGAGCTTTCCTAAGTTTCATAATAATATTATAAATAACAGCCATTGCACCTTTCTGACATGGATTAAGATTAATTATAGTATCTAAAATATATGTAGGAGGAAGCATTGGAAAGGAAGAAAGTATAGTACTTAGGAAATTTCTAACTTGAAGATATCTAAAAAAAATGTATTCTTGGTAAATTATATTTATTAGATAATTGTTCAAAAGACATAAGGGAACCACCTAAAAATAAATCCAAAAACCGTGAAATACCCTTAGTCTTCCAAATTTGAAACGCACGATCCGTGAAAGAGGGAGGAAAAAATGTTACCTAAAATAGGGATCGCTAGCCCAAACTGGTTAAGATCGAAAAATTTTCTGAATTGAAACCAAATACATAAGGTATATTTAACTATCGGGTTAGAAACCAGTTTGAGGCGTTTCAAATCGAAAGGAAGAGAGGAACCTAAAATAGAGCCAAGTGCATAGCCCTGAGCAGATTGTAATTCCAATACTACCCATTTAGGGATGGATAGCGTAACTTGGTCAGGTAACCAAAATTTCATACGTCGAATATTAATTGCCCAATAATAGAATCTAAAGTTAGGTAATGCTAAACCTCCATCTCTCTTAGCTTTCTGTAAATGTATTTTACCCAGTCTCGGGTTTTTATTTTGCCAAATAAATGAAGAAATTTTAGAGTCAACTTTACCAAAAAAAGATTTTGGAACAAAAATCGGTAATGCCTGAAATATATATAAAAATTTTGGCAGAATAAACATCTTAACTGCATTAATACGACCAATCAAAGTTAAATATAATGGAAACCATTTAGATGCAACTTGAGTAATATGATCAATTAAGGGTAAAAAAATTAGTCTTAAATAAATCTTTGTGTTTATAAGTAATTTTAATCCCAAGATATGAGAAATAATTATTAATCAATTTAAACGGAAAGTTATGATACAAGGGAAGTTGTTTATTAATCGGAAAAAGTTCACTCTTACTAAGATTTAATTTATAACCTGGAAAAAGACTGAATTGTGCTAATAAATCTAAAGCAGCAGGGATAGATTTTTGAGGATTAGAAATATATAAAAGTAAGTCATCAGCATAGAGTGATATTTTATGGGACTTTAAGCCCCGAGTTATCCCAATAATATTTGGAGATTCTCGAATGGCAATTGCAAGAGGTTCTAATGCAATATCAAATAATAAAGGACTATGAGGACAACCTTGTCGAGTACCTCGAAAGAGAGGAAAAAAAGGTGAGCTTAAAGAGTTAGTACGGACCGAGGCCATAGGAGAATGATATAACAGTTTGATCCAAGATATAAATTTTGAGCTAAAATTAAACATTTCAAGCACCTTAAATAAGTAAGGCCATTCCACTCTATCAAAAGCTTTTTCAGCATCTAAAGAGATAACACACTCAGGAACATTTTGTGAGGGGGTATAAACAATATTTAACAGTGTGCGAATGTTATAGAAAGAGTAACGACCTTTATTAAAACCTGTTTGGTCTTCCGAAATAATAAAAGGGAGAACTTTTTCTAATCTGTTTGCTAATAATTTAGAAAAAATTTTAGAATCAACATTTAATAAAGATATTGGTCTATAAAATGCACATTGAGCGGGATCTTTATCCTTCTTTAATATTAGAGAGATTGATGCTCTATAGAAGGATTCGGGAAGTTTACCAAGTTTTAATGAAGCCTCGAAAACTCCACCCAACCAAGGGATTAATGAAGGTGCAAAAAACCTATAAAATTCCACGGTAAACCCATCAGGGCCAGGAGCTTTCCCCAGGTTCATAGAGGAAATAACATTCTTAATCTCATCAGTGGTAATTGGAGTATCTAGCATAGAAGACATATCCTGTGAAATCTCAGGGAAATCTAGGTTATCTAAAAAGTCATTCATATATTTAGAGTCTCGTAAAGACTCAAATTGATATAAGAATAAGAATCAAAGGAGGTTTGATTAATCTCCGCATGATCAAATATCAATCGATCATTTTGATTATAAATCTGATTAATTTGAGATTTAGAATAATTAGACTTCAATCGGTTAGCCAACAATTTGCCAACTTTGTCACTGTGTACATAAAATTCACTTCGTTTTCTTTAATTGGTTTACAATCGAAGACAAAAGTAATAAACTATGTTCCATTTGAAGTTCAGTTCTTTGTTTATACAACTCCTCAGAGGGAGCTGTAACATATTTCTTACCAATTTCCTTAATCTTGTCCACAATGACCAGCTCCTCTTGCTTCAGCTTCTTCCTCAAACCAGCAGAATACGAGATAATCTGACCACGAATATAAGCTTTAAAAGTATCCCAAAGAATGTTCACAGAAATATCCTCTGTATAGTTGATTGTAAAAAAAAGATCAATCTGTTCATTCATGAAGTTAACAAAATCCAAGTCCTGAAGCAACAACGAATTAAAACGCCATTGTCTATTATTTTGTGCGTTGACCTGAATTTTAATAGAAAGCTTAAGTGAAGCATGATCCGAAATGGTTATAGAGTCGTAATCACATTTAATCACTGAAGAGATAAGCCGAGATTCAATAAAGAAGTAATCAATTCTTGAATAGGAATGGTGAACATGTGGAAAAAAAAAGAAAAATCTTTTTCCTGAGGATGCAAAAAACGCCAGATGTCCGTCGACCCAGAATCAGAAAGGAATGAATTAATCAAAGTTGTAGATTTATTGGGTAAGGTCCGTAAAGGAGCCGAACGGTCCAAAACTGGGGATAAGCAAGTATTAAGATCGCCACTCCAGATCAATGAAAACTCATTCAAATTCGGGAACCGATTAAATAATAATTTATAAAATTCCGGACAGTCCATATTAGGTGCATAAACATCGACCAAAACTACCTTTTTATTAAATAGTAGACCACTAACCAGTAGAAATCTACCATTCAGATCAGAGATAATATCATGTTGTACAAAAGTAACTGAGGAGTCTATAAAAATAGAGACGCCTCGAATCTTAGCGTTACAGTTCGAATGAAACTCTTGTCCCTTCCAGAATTTAAAAAAACGTAGTCTGTCCCCCCTCCGCACATGAGTCTCTTGTAAAAATAGAACATGTGCTTTAAGTCTCCGGAATACCTTAAAAACTTTTTTCCTTTTAATAGGATGATTAAGACCATTAGTATTCCAGGAGACAAAATTAATAATAGACTCCATAAACCCTAAAGTCAACCCGCAAAAAAAAGGATTGACGATAGGTTCAACCCACAAACCCGGAAAGGGGGCAGAACAAACCAGAGATAACGGGAAGGAGAACGCAACCAATACTTCAGTAATGTAAATAGCTCAAGAAGAAAAAAACTAAAACGTGAAGCCCCTCCCACCACCCCCCACCCCGTAACCCCAAGGCTAAATCTAAAGCAGACCCGTCAGAAAGAAGCACTAAAACTACCCCCATGACTTCCGATAGACGCTCACTAAAAAAAGTGTAAATATAAAAAAGATCAGCTAGTTATAAAACAGTAGAATAAAAAAAGGTAAATCAATTAAGACAAGCACAATGTAAAACAGAGAAAAAGCCTGAAAATATAAAGAAAACCGTAACAGACCACAGACCCTATGATTAACCAAAAAAAAAGAAACAAAATTATTAATATAAACTAGTTAGGAAAACCTACAAAAAAAAGTGCATTTAAAGACAACGAAATTTAAGGCCTCAGAGGAAATACGCAAAATGATACTAAGGGAATAACCACCCATAATCCCCAGGGAAAAAGAAAGGAATGACGCAGTTAGAAAGAAAGTTTGGCAACCATATTAATTAATCAAAAATAAACTTTTCTGCCCATATAAAACAAACAAAAATTAAACCCGACAGATTCACAACCTCCAATCAAACAGAGATAGTTAAAAAATTACGATTAAGATGTTGAAGGTAAAAATTGATCCAGATAACTCTGGGCATCCGCTGGAGATTCAAAAAAACGGGAAGCTTCGTCAGGCGTGCGGATCCTTAAACGCGCTGGGTAAAGCAGCGCTGATTTTAAATCTATCTTGTAGAGTTCCGACATCACAGATCTGTAACGAACTCATTGATCCCGAATCTGTTTGCTGAAGTCCTCCACGAACCGGAACTGAAGATCCAAAAAATCAATGTAACCTTTAGATCGAACAAATCGAAGCAGTTTCTCCTTGCCTTGAAAGTAATGAAAACATAAAATGACATGCCGAGGTTCATCTGACTTAGACGAATATGATGGAACTCTGTGAGCCCGATCCAATAACGGTGGTTGGTCAGGAAATACAGTAGGAAATGCCATCTTTTAAAAGTTGAGAGAAGAACTTTATAGGGTTGTCAGGTTCAGCAGCTTCACGAACACCAATAATTCGAATATTCTGCCATCGCATTCTGGATTCTAAGTCAGAGTTTTTAAAAGTCAGAAAGTCAAGTTTTTTCTTCATTGTAGTAATTGTTTCTTCAATTTTCTCCATCTTGAGTTCATTTTGTTGCGTGGATTTTTGAAGATTAGATATAGCCGACTGATGGTCCGTGATAGATGTTTGCATTTTATTGATTGAATCGGCAATTTTCTGGAAATTAATGGAAATTTCCGCATGAATCAGCTCCTTTATAGAGGTTGAAATTTCCCTTTGAATTAGATCCGATATAGTTTTCAGAGTCAAAAGTGGTTCAGTCGGAGGTAGATCGGTACCTTTCCATCTAACCGAAGGTTTGCCGTCTTTCCCATTTTTTCTGTTCTTAGACATAGCAGACCTTAAAAGCATCCAAATATCAAAAAGCCCAATTTATTTCAGATTATTGTAAAAGTCGATGCCTTAATGGTTAGTTAAATATAGTTGATCATAGGAAAAAAAGCTCAGAGGTAATGGAGCGAGTCAAGAACACGACTTCACTCCATGAGTTCTACCGGAAGTCTCTCCTTTTCCCAGTTCCTTCATCTCTGCCACATCTGTTCCCAGGATAAGGCTTTCCTTTCCAGGACATCAGAGATGTCCTTTAAAGAAAGGGGTTTCCCTTCCTCTACCATAGATGCTGCCCTCACAGCATCTCCTCCATTTCTTAGAACACCCCCCCACCCCCGCTCTCCCTGTCATCTTGTGAAATGAACCCTCGTAAGGTGACAGGCCCCGATGGGGTACGTGGTAGGGCTCCGAAAACATGTGCCAACCAACTGCTGAGTCTGTTCAAAGATATTTCAGTCTCCCATTACTACAGTCAGAAGTTCCTACCTGCTTCAAAAGGGCAACAATCATACCAGTGCCCAAAAAGAGCAAGGTGGATTGCCTTAACGACTGTCATCCAGTATCTCTTACATCTACAGTGACGGAAGTGCTTTGAGAGGCTGGTTATGGCTAGAATCAACTCCTGTCTCAGTAAGGACCTGGACCCACTGCAATTTACCCATTACCGCAATAGGTTTACAACAGATGTGATCTCATTGGTTCTTTGTTTGTTCTTGGATCACCTGGACAATACTATTACTTATGTCAGGCCGCTGTTTTTTGATTACAACTTAGCATTTAATACAATCATTCGTATAGTTCTAATCAAAAAGCTCCAAAACCTGGGCCTTTGTACCTCCCTCTGCAACTGGATCCTCAACTTCCTCATTGAAAGACCAGAGTCTGTGCAGATTGGAAATAACATTTCCACCTTGCTGATAATCAACACTGACACACCACAAGGATGTGTACTTAGCCCACTGCTTTACTCTCTCTCTACAGCCCTGACTGTGGCTAAGCACAGCTCAAATGCAAACTATAAATTTTCTGATGACAACTATTGTTGGCAGAATTTCAGAAGGTGAGAAGATGTACAGGAGCAAGATGTATCAACTAGTTGAGTGGTGTCACAGCAAGACGAAGCCAGTAATGCCAAAGAACTGATTGTGGACTTCAGAAAGAGAAAGATGAAGGAACACATACCAGTCCTCATAGAGGGCTCAGAAATGGAAAAAGTGAGCAATTTGAAGTTCCTGGATGTCAACATCTCTGAGGATCTACCCCTGGACCCAGCATATCAATGCAGTTACAAAGGAGGCACAACAGCAGCTAAATTTCACTAGTAGTTTGAGAAGATCTGGTAAATCACCAAAGATGCTCGCAAATTTCTACAGGTGTGGTGAAGAGCATCCTAACTGGCTGCATCACCATCTGACATGGGGGCCACTGCACAGGATAAAAAGAAGCTGCAGAAAGTTGTAAACTCAGTCAGCTCCATCATTTGCACTAGCCTAAGCAGCATCCAGAACATCTTCAAGCAGCAATATCTTAAGAAGGCAGCAGCCATCATTAAAGATCCCCATCTTCCAGAATATGCCCTCTTTCCCAACAGATGCAGGTGATATTAAACCTGATTCTGATTCTTCCCACGGCCTTAATGGGGATAGAGTTTCTCTTGTGCTCATCTACCGCCCCATGAGCCTCCACATTTAACATCATTCTCTGCAACTTCTGCCATCTTCAATGGGACCCTACCACCAAACACATCTTTAGCTCCTACCTCCCAGTCCCCACTCTCTGCTTTCCGCAAAGATTGTTCCTTTATCCATTCATCTCCACCCTTCCCTCTGTTCAGAGCCTCAGACACCCCGTCCAGGTGAAGCAACACTCACCTGCAAACTTGTTGGGGTCATCTACTGTATCTGGTGCTCCCAATGCAGCCTCCACTACATTTGTGACACCCAACATAACTTGGAAGGATCACTTTGTCAAACACCTCCGTTCCATCTGCAAAAAGTAGAATTTCCCAGTGGCTAACCATTTGAATTCCTAACCCTATTCCCATTCTGACATGCGAATCGAAGGCCTCCTCTTCTATCATGATGAGGCCACTCTCAGGGTGGAGAAACAAGACCTCATATTGTCTGGGTAGCCTCCAACGATGGCATGAACATCAAATTCTTCTTCTAGCTTAAAAAAATCCTTCCCCCGCTTCCCCACTCTGGCTTCTTACCTCTTCTCTTCACTTGCCTATCACTTCCCTCTGGTGTCCTTCCTTTTCCCTTTCTCCCATGGTCCACTCTCCTATTCGATTCCTTCTTCTCCAGCTCTTTGCCTTTTCCATCTATTACCTCCCAGCCTCTTATTTCACCCCCCCCCCCAACACACCTGGCTTTATCTATCACCTTCCAGCTTGTCCTCCTTCCCCTTCCCCCATCTTCTTGTTCTGGAATCCTAACTCTTCCTTTCCAGTCCTGACAAAAGGCTTTGGCCCAAAATATTGACTATTTATTCATTTCCATAGATGCTGCCTGATCTGCTGAGTTCCTCCAGCATCGTGTATGTTGCTGTGGATTTCCAACATCTGCAGAAACTCTTCTGTTATGGAATAAAGATTGCATAGTTCTCTTCTTTTTATAGATTTAGTTATAATCTGGTGATTTTCTGGTTACTCAAGGAGGATCTACGTCATGCTTTAAAAATTGTAAAAAGCCAATGTCTCAAAATGTTTTTGAATCCAGACTGACTTTACTCAAGTGAAAATTAATGCTTATTCATCTTTGCAAGTTTTACATAAATGAATCTCAACTCGTGGACAGTTATAGACTCAGTGGACACTTTATTAGGAGCCTCCTGTACTAATAAAGTGCCACAGAACGTATGTTCTGCTGCTGCAGCCACTTCACTTCAAGGTTTGATGCATTGCGCATTCATAGATGGCCTTCTGCGCACCATTGTTGTAACACACAGTCACTTGAATTACAATCACCTTCCTGACATCTGGAACCAGACTGGCCATTTTCCTCTGTCCTCTCTCATTAATCAAGGTGCTTACACCCACAGAACTGATGCTCACTGGATATTTTTGTTTTTCGCATAATTCCCTGTAAACTTGAGACTGTTGTGTATAAAAATCCAAGGAGATCAGGAGTTTCGGAGGTACACAAACTACCCCGCCTGGCATCAACAATCATTCCACAGGCAAAGTGACCTAGATCACATTTCTTCCCCACTCAGATGTTTGGTCTGAACAACAACTGAACCTCTTGATCACGTCAGTCACATGATTTCCTGATTAGATATTTGCATTAAGGAGATTTTACACGTGTACCTAAAAAAGTGGCTACTGAGTATAGATTACCATGCTGTTGGACTTAAAATGAGACTACTTTTTGAACGAAAATCTGGATTGCTTCTTTCCCAAGATTCACCCTAGCCATCCTGGACCTCCAACTTGGTATATACAGTGGGCTCAAGTTAAATGGGACACGTCGGGACCAGTGGTACGTTTTGGCCCAATTAAACAGTTGTCCCAACAGCTGAAGTTTCATGGAAATGCTTAAAAAGGTTTAAAACAGACCAATGGCCATTTAACTAACGAATCATGCATTTAAATGAAATACAGAACAAATTAGGAGACTAACAATACAATATAAAACTATACATTAGTTCCTAATAGTTATCGGAGGAATTTACCCAGTGTACGCTGCCATGTTCTTTTATTAACTGTAAATGAACAAAATCCGAACAACGCAAACACGAGGAAATATGCAGATGCTGGAATTTCAAGCAACACACATAAAAGTTGCTGGTGAACGCAACAGGCCAGGCAGCATCTCTAGGAAGAGGTACAGTTGACGGTTCGGGCCGAGACCCTTCGTCAGGTCCTGATGAAGGGTCTCGGCCCAAAACGTCGATTGTATCTCTTCCTAGTGATGCTGCCTGGCCTGCTGCGTTCAAAATCAGAACAAACACCTTTTTGTGGCATCTTGGAAAGTGACAGAAAAATTTTTGAAGTCAAAATAAAAAAATATCAAAGACCACTTTTTTTTGGATTGGTGTCCATCAGTCCAAGTAGATGACATAACACGAGCTCATGCAACTGACCATTCAAAAACTGTTCTCTCCAAGCATGTTGTAGTGTCTAATCACCAAGTCCACGGAACTGATGCTAGTTAGAAACTGTTCAGCAATAGTCTCCTGACCCAATTAAGCGCATAGTGTCTCAATCAGATACACGCATCACGCATTAGATAAATCTTGTTTGCTGGACATGCTACATTATTGAATATTACCGCAGTTTAACTTCTAATAGCCTAAATCCTATATGACCTGATTACTTACCTAAGGCTGAATGAATCGAGTAAAACATTTTTTTCCCCACAATTTCCTCGCTCTTTAAAAAAAATAAAATTCTAACCTGCTTCCAATTGCCCAACAGCTGCAATAAGAGTTTGAAAAGCTCATTTACTGAATAGACTTTGAAGTGCCTTTCATCCCAATACTAACATGCAGTAAACCTTTATTTTTAATTTCTGGACTTTTTTCTTAAGGCTCTAAGGAAACCTACCAGCAACACACACAAAAAATGCTGGTGAACGCAGCAGGCCAAGCAGCATCTATAGGAAGAGGTACAGTTGACGTTTTGGGTCGAGACCCACCCTGACGAAGGGACTTGGCATGAAACGTCGACTGTACCTCCTCCTAAAGATGCTGCCTGGCCTGCTGCATTCACCAGCATTTTTTGTGTGTGTTGCTTGAATTTCCAGCATCTGCAGGTTTCCCCACGTTTGCGTTTTTAAGGATGCCTACCAGCTGTTATTGGCCTCAGGTTTGTCACAGGACTGGTAGCAAACAAGATAAGACAACTATCTTATCTGATTTTTGTTCCCTTTCCTTTAGGCACTCTGACTGCGGCACCAAAACAGAATCAGAATCAGGTTTATTATCACCGGCATGTGATGTGAAATTTGTTAAATTTAGCAGCAGCAGTTCAATGCAATACATAAGCCAGCAGAGAGAAAAAAATAAAATAAAAATATAATAAACAAGTAAATCAATTACATATATTGAATAGATTTTAAAAATGTGCAAAAACAGAAATGCTGTATATTAAAAAAGTGAAGTAGTATCCAAAGCTTCAATAAAGTTGCTGGTGAACGCAGCAGGCCAGGCAGCATCTGTAGGAAGAGGTGCAGTCGACGTTTCAGGCCGAGACCCTTCGTCAGGACTAACTGAAGGAAGAGTGAGTAAGGGATTTGAAAGTTGGAGGGGGAGATCCAAAATGATAGGAGAAGACAGGAGGGGGAGGGATTGAGCCAAGAGCTGGACAGGTGATAGGCAAAAGGGGATACGAGAGGATCATGGGACAGGAGGTCCGGGAAGAAAGACAAGGGGGGGGGGGGGGAGACCCAGAGGATGGGCAAGAGGTATATTCAGAGGGACAGAGGGAGAAAAAGGAGAGTGAGAGAAAGAATGTGTGCATAAAAATAAGTAACAGATGGGGTACGAGGGGGAGGTGGGGCCTTAGTGGAAGTTAGAGAAGTCGATGTTCACGCCATCAGGTTGGAGGCTACCCAGACGGAATATAAGGTGTTGTTCCTCCAACCTGAGTGTGGCTTCATCTTTACAGTAGAGGAGGCCGTGGATAGACATGTCAGAATGGGAATGGGATGTGGAATTAAAATGTGTAACCTTTTATATATTGGCGAGACTCGACGCAGACTGGGAGACTGCTTTGCTGAACATCTACGCTCTGTCCGTCAGAGAAAGCAGGATCTCCCAGTGGCCACACATTTTAATTAAGGTGGCTGGAGTGTCTAACAAATTGATTGTATTTTTGTATCAATAGTCCATTGACTTGACCAGAATGGTTATCAAACTGATCGTTCTTTTGTATCGGTGGCCTTATAACTTCTGACAATTCTGACATCAGGTAATGAACTTGTAGAACCACCGGGGAGATGAGAAAGGGTCTCTCCCTGATGTCGGGTCCAAGTTCACTCGCCGGCTGAGCTCGAAGAAATAAACGGGTGAAAAGTAATGATCTTTTTGTGCTGTCGTTATTTGATCCAGCAAAGTTACGTTTACAGGGCGGCACCTAATTAATTAGCTTGTTTATTTCAGCTTTTTTCTTAAAGATGTGCTAGGTGCGCCCCGGCTACCGCTGCATTCTCCACGGCAGTGTATCGGTCCGTGGCCCGGGGGTTGGGGTGGTGGGACACTGGGGTGTCATCTCATTGTTGTCTGCTTCCATCAGGGCTGGCAGGTCATCTTCTTCTATGTCTGCCTGCCTCGATGTCGAAGGTTGAGGTCCGTCGCCTGCTGTGGCTGATGTGGAAGGCTTGAAAAACGGTAGTATGCTTGACTGCTTAGCCTTGCGCATTTTTCTATCATACAGTTCTTTGTAAGCACTCAAACCATCCTGCAAATATGCCCTAAACCTACATACCCTTTCAAAATTAAAGTTGTACTTTTCTGCAATCATTGTTATCCATTGCAGCGAAAATCTCATGCAGTTGCTTCACGTTCAGTTCCTGGACGACTTCACTTCTGGTCCGTTCGCGACTGTATTCAGTTTCGATTGTTATCCTTCCCTCTTCCAATTGCATCAGCTCTTCATCTATCAGTTCTTGGTCATGGGATGCCAAAACCTCTTCAACATCATCTTCGTCAACTTCCACAAGCCAAACTCACTTTGTCCTTACTTCGTTCACCACGATCAAAACGCTTAATGATGTCTAGTTTTATACTAAGTTACACCCTTACGAGCTCTTTTAGGCTTTTCCGATACCTTAGAAGGCATTTTGCTAACGGCTGCTCACAGGCACGTATTTAAGCAATGTCGGCTAGAATGCAGTTCCAGGGGAGGAGCTTGGCTGCTCGGGGCACGCGTTGCCTTTTATCGCACGCTGCTTTTTTCGCGCGCTGCCTTTTTTTTGTAATAGTGAAAACACCTTCTGTTAGCAAAAACAGGTAACTAATGAAGGTCTTTCATAACAGCGAGGTTTTGTAAAGCAAACGTTCGAAAAGCAGGGAACACCTGAATCTGTACCCCTTACCTCCATAATCTCTCAGCTTCTGTTGTCATTCCCACCTTCAATTTGCCTATCACACCTCACCTGGAGCCACCTATCACCTGCCGGCTTCTGCCCCAGCCCTGTCCATCTCCCCTCTATTCTTAGTCCAGATGAAAGGTTTTAATGATCTTTTTCCCTCTACAGATGCTACTTGACATACTGAGATCCCCTGGCAGTTTGTTTTTTTTTCCCCACTACAGATTCCAGGCTCTAGCCCAGGCATCTTAAGAGGGGGAGAGAGAGAATATCAACTAACCAACACCACTGCTTACTCTGCAGATGTGAACAGTCTGCAGATGCTGACACCTTGGTTTGTATACAGACTGAGCTCTGCACATTACAGCCTGAGGTAATACGTAAAATTCAGAGCACAGCAGCAAAGAAAGTTCAACGTCCTTGTCGTCAAGCCCTCTTTTTCATTTCCACAGTACACGTATGATTTAGCATTCCTTCCTGTCTTTGTACAGCTATTTTAAGAGGGGTATCTTGTTTTCAAGGCATACCAAGTTCTGCATACAAAACTTGCCACAATTTTTTGAACCACAAAGATTCATAAAGTTCTAAATGTTTATTCTTAAAAGCACTAGGCAGAATAAAAACAAAAGCTGCAGTAAGTTGTGCCTCTGTAGTTATGTCCAAGTGTCCCAAGTTGAGAAACATCTGTATTAAGGTCTTTCATTACAATACTGACACAGTCTGAACATACAACCTCAGTCAGGAGACTGGCTGAGGCACACCATTGCTTCTTTTAAAGTGCATACACAAGGGGAAAGAATGTTTTACAATATGTGGCAGAGAAATTGTCTTTACTTAGGAAGGAATATTCTTAAATCAAATGAATGTAACAAAAAAAATCTCCTGGCTCATTCATTTTCAAGTTTCATTGAACTTACATAAAACAAGAATGGCACAGTTATTCTCATATTTTGAGGAACTGGTTGACAGATTCAAATCTGCTTTGACTTTAATGGTTAATTTGGTGATTGGTAGAGGCTCCAAATAAAATCACTCAGATGTAATAGATCTCTAAAGGCCTCAACCAGTTGTCCGGACAAACATGTCTGTACTTCTCCGGGAATGAGAAAAACACAAACGATTGAGCCAAGCTCATCAACTTTACTTTAAACAAATAAATACCTTAATTACAGTAAATCCAGAGGTCCAGTTCACTAACTCCAGTGGGCCCCTTCCCCCACCAAGCTACTCAGTCTGATTGCTCAAGCTACTGTAACAGGATGTCTTTTTTTTCCCAAACACACCCACTCAGCTAACCTACAAGACAGTGATCGTAGTTTCCAGGCCAAATGTCCCACAGCGTCATCAGCAGGTCATCCCCACCCCACACTGCCAAGGCCACAGAGCTGCAGCAACCCAGCCACCAATATCCCCTTCTCCTCTATCAAACCCACAGAAGTTGGACAATAAAGCAAAAATCATTAAAAGTTGTGAGTAATTGGTTAAATGGCAGTGGCAGCCAAAATGCTTCCTTTCCCTTGTGTTTCTACAGCACCAGGGGAAAACACTAAAAATGGAACATGCTCTTTATAATGATTTCACATTTCAAGCAAAATTGTTCAATAAATGTGATATTCACAACATAAAGACTATAAAAAGACAAAGTACGGGAATGAGAGTGATAAGCACAGGTGGTGAGATACTGACTCGCCATTATTTATTGTCCCATCTTTATCCGTCAAAATATATTAAGAATACAAGTAGCAATGCCACATGCAATTACAAATGCAAAAAAAAATGGTTTACCTATACCAAATACTCATTATCCATAGCCCGAAGACCTTTACATGCCAATCTGTAAAATTTCCAACATATCAATAAAACTGGTTGACATAAGTATTATGTGAAATTAACAATCAGATTTTGGATTATTCTACTTCATTCAATGTATGGCTTTAAGATTACACTTTTTTTTTTAAAAAGAGTACTGTCAGAACAGTTGAATCTTGAATAATTACTTTATACTTTATTGTCGCCACACAATTAGGCTATTTTATGCAAGATACACATTTTTTTAAGTTAGTATCCACAAGTCAAAGACCTACCACTTACTCAAATTATTGACACAGTTCTGAATTTTTAGTTTATTCACTGTAACATACATTCATATTTGCAATTAGGATTATTCAGTTTATGATCAGTGGAATTACTCCCACTGAGTCAGAGTAATATAGCATAGGTCTTTCAGCCACTGGGTCTGTGTCAATCAGGGTGCCCAATTTCTTGCAGACATGCCCCTCCATGTACCTGTACCAATCCACGGAGTTCAAAATCTTAGCCTATTGCACCTGCCTCCACCACTTCCTCTGGCAGCTCATTCCATATACTGAAGTAATCACATTCAATTCCCACTCCAATGACCTGATGCAAATAGCCGGGCTGCCACTTCAAAGCAGAAGCCGATGTTATTTCTGATATGTAGCATTACTTTTAAGATGAGATCTTAAACTACAGCCAATTATCTCCTCTCATCTGATGCAAAAGACATTGCACCATTCCAAGAATAGGAATGCCCCTCAGTTGCCTTTGTCAACACTTACTCCTCAACCAACACCAAAAACAAAACATTTCTGTGCTATATGCAAACAACAGGAATTCTGCAGATGCTGGAAATTCAAGCCACACACATAAAAGTTGCTGGTGAACGCAGCAGGCCAGGCAGCATCTCTAGGAAGAGATGCAGTCGACGTTTCAGGCCGAGACCCTTCGTCAGGACTAACGGTCAGGTTACTTACCCTTACTCACTCTTCCTTCAGTTAGTCCTGACGAAGGGTCTCGGCCTGAAACGTCGACTGCACCTCTTCCTAGAGATGCTGCCTGGCCTGCTGTGTTCACCAGCAACTTTGATGTGTGTTGCCATTCACATGAAACTTATTTGAACCATATGTAACCAGACACCAATATTTTATCATTAAATATACAAATGCCATAGTTCTCAATGTTCTAAGTAGGTTTTTTGGTAGCATTAGCAAGCCACTTACTGGCAGTAAGAAATTGTATGGTTCTCTGAAGACTTCACATGAATTCTTAATTGTTCACATTTCTAGTCAAATGTTAATATATGTGTATAAAATGTGTGCACATTAAATTGCTTTGTTCAATTTTTATAGCTAATAAACTGAAAATATTTCTACCTCACAGCTCTTGAACAGCAAAGCTGTTGCCCATTTTTTGATGTGTGCTACATCTCCCTTGCAACTTTCCATTCTGACAGACCTACACCCACCAGTATTGCACACTGCTATTACGCAGTAACAGACTTGCACCCATTCAGTTCTGTATGCCACTGTAAAGTAGTACTGTACCCATTTTACAGTGACAGTACAGTGCACCTGATCTACAGCTGCTTCTGGCTTTAAGCCCAAAGTGGGATCAGGGCAAGAACTGGATATCACATCACTGGGTCTTGTCTCCTTAGGTGTGGTGAAGTCCTTGTTCCAGCACTAGAAAGGCCCCAGTCTCAGCTGTAACCAGAGTATAGGCTGGATGTGGCAGAAGGAGAAGATGGCAGCGTGATGCAACTCGCAGCAGTCACTCTGGTGGTGATGCCTGTTATCTGTCAAGTAGGGTGCCGTGATGGAGACAGACGTGAGAGCATGGAGGAACATCTGGTGAAACTTCTGAAATGCCTGCCTCGCTGCTGCTGCTATTGTGTGATCCAGAATCTCCGGAGTGGAAGGCCCTGAGTCCTCAGCTTTGCTTGTTGCTCGGCGGCCAGGGCAGGGTTGAAGCACTCGGCAGAGCATGGCGCTCGGTGTCGGAGGGCTGGTTGGAGACTCGAAGTTTTCAGACGGACTCAGAGTGCGCTGCGGTCGGGTGCTTTCAATGGTGCTACAGCGGCAAATTTGCAGCACTTGGAGGTTCATGGCAGGGAGAGCTTCTCCCTTCTACCGTTTGCGTGAGATGATGGGGCTATCAGGACTTTTAGACTTTTTTACTTTTTTTTTTAACCGTGCCCATGGCCTGCTCTTTATCAAATACAGTATTGCTTTGCACTGTTGTAACTACATGTTATAATTATGTGGTTTTGTCAGTTTTAGTCTTGATTTGTCCTGTGTTTCTTGTGATATCATTCTGGAGGAACATTGTATCATTTTTTAATGCATGCATTTCTAAATGACAATAAACGAGAAGTGAGTGTCCTCATAATCTAATCTAATGGCTCAAACATTCAACATCACAGTGCTACAGAAAATGGCA
This sequence comes from Mobula birostris, assembly GCF_030028105.1. Taxonomy (NCBI): domain Eukaryota; kingdom Metazoa; phylum Chordata; class Chondrichthyes; order Myliobatiformes; family Myliobatidae; genus Mobula; species Mobula birostris. Next base: position 10,745,486 of record NC_092393.1, on the reverse strand, counting down.
ATTCTCTTTCATTTAGGTAAATGAAAATACTCAATTGTCATTGAGACCGACCAGTACCTCCACTAAAATATACAAGTTTCAGCACCCATTCTGAATACAGAAGTGAAAACTAAAGAATATGAAGTCCTAAGATGTGTGATATATTAAAAAACTGATATACTGTACTTAAACAAGATGGCAGCCTCATTAACCCCACACTATTGCTCATTTCTGTCCTTCATTTTCTCTAGCTGACACTACTCACAAGCTCCTACCATAAGCCAGCTGTCAAATCTATCAGTAAAGCCATCATTCATGGTTTTTGTAACTTTAGATTTGATTACATATACACTCAGTTGGATGGTCTTCCACCTTCTGTTCACAAATGGCAACTCTCTATTATCTGCTACCCATATCACATTAACTATTACCCATTTGTTGGTTCTCGTCATGCCACATTAAACTTAAAATTCCCACCCTTTTGTGCCATCTTTTCTCACCTCCTCACTTCCCCAACATAAGTTTACTGTGCCATTTTTCCCCTTCATCGCACAACTGTCTTTTCAACATTCCACTATTGACTTTTTCCCTCAACTGCTCATCTCACCTTATAGGCTTCTTAGAAAAATTTTAGGTGCAGCCTGATTCCCTCTCAGCAAGACATACCCTTCTCCTCATACCTTCGCTAAAAGATATGGACCCAAACAAAAATATGCAACTACTAAAAGGAAACAAGTAACAGGACGGATATGCTTGAAAAGGCAAAAATGTATACCGACAGTACTCTTGATTCTATTACATACACATTTTTAAAAGTAGTTTCCACTCTGAGTAGTGCAGTGGAAGATTCATTTAGAAAAATACTCAGGGTAATTGAAACAGCTCCTTCATCAAGTAAAGTGCTTAAGTTCTTGGTAAATTGCCTGGAGCTCAAGTCAGAGGGTGGTCTGTCTGACTAATTCAGGGAAGTTATAGGAAGCAAAACAAGTAGGTTGTAGTACCCTTCAAGCGTGGGTACTGTTATGGCCTCAAGGCATATTGATTCTGAGTTGGTTTCAATGAAAGTTGGAGATTGGAATTTGCAATATGAAATGATTAATTAATAGCGTAGTGTACTATTGGTATTCTCTGCACCGTGTTTTTCTTTCTCCTTTGCACAATGACAGCAATTTTTTTCCTCTACAGTTTTTAAAAAAAAGTTCTTCACAGGCTGCAACAAAAGTGCGACACGATATTCTGTATTATTGATATTTCATTCCATATGGTTAAAAACAAGGGTAAGCTGTGTATATCATGTTGCATGGTATCAGTCCCACTACATTACTGTGCTCCCCGTGGTAGTTTAGTGAAGCACATTACCCTACTGTACTGTCAAACATATGACCACATCTTAACATCCAGCATGTGTTTGTCTGGAGAATATCTGAGGCACTACTTAAATTTAGATCTGCAGCAGTTGTGAGTCAACTTAATACAATAACTTAATGGTTAGATATCCAGGTGAATAACTGGTAACATAAGAAATTCTGGAGATGCTGGAAATCCAAAGCAACAGAAAATGCTGGAGGAACTCAGCAGGTCAGGCAATATTTGTGGAAATGAATAAACAGTCAAAGTTGCAGGATGAGACCCTTCAGCAGGACTAAGGGGAAAATGCAGATATAATAATTGATAAATGGTTTACTGTTGGTTTATAATAATTGATAAAATTGGTTTACTGCTGGTTTATAATGATGGTTCACTAAATCAAGGTAAACAGTAACAGAGTGCAGAATAAAGTGTTAGTTCAAGGTAAACAACAATGAGCAACACATAACAAGGTAGTTGTGGTCAAGAGTCCTCAATGCAGGGGTCCCCAAACTTTTTTGCACTGCGGACCAGTTTGGTATTGACAATATTCTTGCAGACCAGCCGGCTGGGGGGGGGGGGGTAGGGTTGCCAACAGACAAGAGTAGCAGTCAAATACGTATTTGTTTACCCAAGAAAGACTACAATGACCACGAAGCCTTGCGCAGGCACCAGTGCGCATGCGTGTCCCAGCGGAATTTTTTTCTGCAAATCGCTTTTTCGCGATTCTGTTGGGGGGGGGGGCGTTAATCACTACCGGAATATAAGTGGCTAATGCACTCAATTTCGTTTCTAAAATGATTTATCTAACGAATTTAATATTAAACACACAGCGCATATTTTCCTCGCATGAATATAGCGATAAGTCAATTATCAGGGGAGGACAAGGGAGTTTGAAGTAAGTTTTGAACGAACTTCCAGTAGGAGTGGTAGAGGCAGGTTCGATATTAACACTTAAAGAAAAATTGGACCGGTATATGGACAGGAAAGGACTGGAGGGTTATGGGCTGAGTGCAGGTCGGTGGGACTAGGTGAGAGTAGTGTTCGGCACGGACTAGAAGGGGCAAGATCACCTGCTTCCGTGCTGTAATTGTTATATGGTTATATAAGTAAGTCGATAGCATCATAGCATTTTAAGTAACATTTGGATATTAAACACACAGCGCATACTTTCCCCATATGAGCATATAAAATCATTGCAACACACCAATATCGCTGAGTCAGTGGGAGCCCTGGGCTTGTTTTCCTCCAACAAGACGGTCCTATCGAGGGGTGATGGGAGACAGTGATACTCGAAGGGGGTTCCTTATGTCCAGTCTATTATGCAATTTGGTTTTCGTTGCATTCATTGCAGCAAACTCCACTTCGCAGAAAAATGTTGGAAATGAAAGCAACATTTCAGTGCTTTCGTGTCTATCTCAGGATATTTAGTTTTGACTTTGATCCAGAATGCCGGCAGAGACATTATATCAAACATACTGTTCAGCCCGCCGTCATTTGCAAGCTCAAGGAGTTGATCTCTTTCCCGCGATGACATGGATGACGCGCGGGTAATGACCTCGCGTAAGTTCAAGCTCAACAGTACGCGTGTCAGGGAATGAGGAAAGGTGCAGCAGACTCATATCGCCAAATCATATTGCTTCCTCGCAGCCCGGTAGCGCATGCTTTGCGGCCCAGTGGTTGGGGACCGCTGTCTTAATGTACTAGGAAATCATTCAATATACATTATAGCAGGAAAGGAGCTGTTGACTGCACAGTACAAGAAACAAACTATAGATCCTAGAGTTGTTCCAAAAGCAAATAAAAATGAACAGAGCAGCAGAGTACAAGTATTCAGAACCACTCAGTCCATGCCTTACACAGCTTTCTTGCAATCCCAATATTCCCTTCATGCTGGTTTCCCTTGTGGATTTTTTTTACTGAGAAAAATGTTTATTTTAACAAACAATATCTAGGAGGAAGTAAAAACAGTTTCCCACGAGAGGTTTGGGCAATTTCTGACACCAAGCACAAAGTTCAAGCTTTTCCCTTACCCTATCTAGATCCATTAAATTAATCTGTGACACTTGGAATTCTTATTACAAACAGTTAAGAGTTTTTCACATAATTGCTTCACTTGCTTTGCCCTGAACCAGTTGACATGAAGAGCAGGAAGATACCATTATTTCTGTAACTACACAAAGGTTAACTATAAATTTAGAGCTCTAACATTAAATACTCCAAAATACAAATGGATGCAGTAATACTAAAAGCACCAATACAATATTCCAGAACGCAAGCGTTTAAAATGAAATCAAAATTTCATTATTTCTTATGAAGGCACCATCCCAAGCAAGCAAATCTTTCTGATAATTTTAAGATGAGCCAATGTTATGGTGAATACACAATGCCTCATCATCTCTGTTCCTTGCAAACCCCAACATAGATACCTCAACCATAACTATTTTTTCCGAATACACATTTGTTTCACCAGCCCCCAACCTCGCCAGTACAGCTTCCTAGACCCACACCGCATGCCAGTGAAGACCCTCCTACACAGCGGGAGTGTGTGACAGTGAAGACTCCCCCTACACTACGAGACCGCAAAACAGGGCACCCCCCCCCCACCCCGCACGCCATGAGACTGCGCAAAGGTGCAGCCCCCCCCCAACACTAGAGCGCGTGAAGATGCAGCCCCCCCCTCCCCCGACAACGCGAAGGTACATCACCTAACGCCGCGACAGCGCGCCGAAGGACAGTACCCCCCACCTCACCGCGAGAGCGAGCGAAGGTGCAAACCCACCCCCCCACCCTCCGCGAGAGCGAGCGAAGGTGCAACCCCCCACCTCACCGCGAGAGCGAGCGAAAGCGCAACCCCCCCCCCCGCGAGAGCGAGCGAAAGCGCAACCGCCCCCCCCCCGCGAGAGCGAGCGAAGGTGCAACACCCCCCCCCCACCTCCACGAGGGCGAGCGAAGGTGCAACCCCACCTCCACGAGGGCGAGCGAAGGTGCAACCCCCCCCTCCCCTCAACGAGAGCGACCGAAGGTGCAGTCCTACTATACTGGTCAGTGCCGTATCCCGCCCGGCCTCTTCCTCTGCGGTCCCTGCGTTCAGTGTCTATTCGCCTCCTGCAAACAAAGAGCTGCGACAGAATTCCCCGCAGTTAGCTACCTGGCCCTTCGGCTCCTGCATCTCCATGGCGGTGGTGCGAGAGAGGCTGAGCCGAACCGGATTGTCCCCGGAGCCAAGGCCGAAACTCAGACAGCATCGGAACACTAACCGCAGCACTCGGCTTCCACCGAGCTCGCCCAGCCGCGCAAGCGCACTGCCGGCCGTCGAATCGGCGGGGGAGCACTGCGCGTGCGCACTGTTCGAGACGGCAGAGGGCGTCTGCGGAGGTATTCCTAGTGCCGTATTTTCTCTCGCAAATATCCCAAAATGTTTATGCACAGTGCGATATTGGTTAAGCATCGCTTTAGATCGAGAACAGCTTACTTTCATTGCGGTTCTGTAGTGGCTGAGGAGCTCCGCAAGCGTGAAGAAAAATATAGACCGCATATGCTGGAATCCGGAACAAAATGCAAAGGAGCTCAACGGGTCAGATAGCACCTGTAGAGTGAAACCTGCATCAGGGATGAGAGGTAAAGGAAAGTAAACAAGTATAAATCAGTATAAGTGGGGGGAGTGGATGCACTGGTGTGAGCATTCTATATTCCAATTCTACGTAACCAAGAGTCCAGAGTTCTTGCCTGCAGCATTTTGTGTCTGTAACCAAGACACCTGGTGCTTGACTCCCAAACACACTCACCCGTTCACGCGTTGTTCTGCAAGTTTTGTTCAGCCTTCTCCGTTCACCAGGTTCTTTCGGACCATAGGCCCTCTTCTCCGTCTGGTTCTTCCTATCACGACCAGCCTCTGTCACAGCTACCTTCCACACCTGCTTCCATCCGCTTATCTGTGCCTCCTTATTTGGTTCTATCCATCATCTAACGCCCTCTATCCTATCCCTCTATACTATACTGACAATCCTTCATCTTCCTTCACAGTCCTGACGCAGAGGCTTGATGCAAAACATGGACTTGCATCTTGTGTCTCAACGGATGAATCAGAATCAGGTTGATTATTACGGGCATGTGACGTGAAATTTGTTAACTTAGCAGCAGCAGTTCAATACAATACATAATCTAGCAGAGAAAAAATAATAAAATAAAACATAATAACAAATCAACAATTAAATCAATTACGTATATTAAATAGATGTAAAAACGTGCAAATACAAAAGTACTGAATATTAAAAAAATGTGAGGTTGTGTCCAAAGTTTCTTCTTTTTTTTTGTGAATTCACTTTCCGAATCAGAGGTCTATTCTGAGTAACTATTCTTGAGGAATCTAATATAGGATTTAATCTAATATTAAAATCCCCTCCACAAATTACTACCCCTTGAGAACTGACTATTAGGTCAAAAATGTGTCTATAAAATGACCATTCACAACCTGGAGGAGCATAAATATTCAGCAATGTTATTTCTGTACGTTCTATTCTTCCTGTGATTTTTACGAACCGTCCTTCTTTGTCTCTAGTCTCTGAAATATGTTCATAATTAAGAGTACTTGATATTAAAGTAGCTACCCCTCTTTTGTGACTCAATTTATATGATAAATAAAATACATGCTTAAAGCCCATTCTTTTTAATTTTCCATGTTCAGATTGGCTCATATGTGTTTCCTGGAGGAAAGCTATTTGTGCCTTCTCTTTTTTCAATTTAGACATAATCTTATTTCTTTTAATTGGATTCAAAACCCCATTAACATTATAGGAAATTATTTTTACCAATTCAGTTTGCATTTTTCTCTAGTAGAAAAAAAAACTCTCCTTTTGTAACCAAACAGTAAGCAATCCCTTCTCAACAGTAAACCAAGACATATAACCACACCCTAGACATTTTTGAACGTGCAACATTTGAAAATTTTTCCCGACTTCCCACAGTGAGGCCTGAGCACCGACCCGCCTCAGTTCAGAGGGATAACCTCTATCTTCACCCTGTGTTAGAGGGCCCTCAGCAGTTTGAATAATCATAGAAAATTTTCTCCTATTTATGTCTCGACTATATTGCTATCATTCAAGTTATTCCGTCTAGTTTATTTTCAGTTACCAGTTTTCATTTTACCTGTAAGTCCGATTTACTCTTTTCAGTCATTTCTCTTAATTAATCTGTGTTCTCTGTACATTCGCGTCTGAATCTCGAGGATAGATGAAGCCGAAGCGAGGATTGTTGGAATTGAAGAGAAGCTACAAAACGCAGAGGAGGTGATAGCAGAAATGCTGAAGCTGCAAGACCAGCTCCAGTGGAAACTAATAGATCAAGAAGGCCGCTCGAGAAGGGAAAATGTGAGGATTTACGGAGTTCCTGAAGGAACTGAAGGTAAACCCGGATTGATGATTCCCTTCGTGGAGAAGCTACTTAGAGAGAACCTTGATATACCGGCCGCAAAAGAACTACAGATAGAAAGAGCTCACCGCGCGTTGGCACCACAGCCTCCAGCAGGCGCCCAACCCAGATCGATTCTGGTCAGATTTCTCAGTTACAGAACAAGGAAGAGGTGCTTAAAAGGGCATGACAAAAGAAAGGTTTCATGTGGAACAACCGTAAAATCAGTTTAGACCACAACTACGCACCGGGAATTCTTGCCAGACGGAAGGAATATACGGAAACACGGAGAGTCCTGAAGGAAAACAACATCAAATTCCAGACCCTGTATCCAGCTCGGCTGAGAGTCTTTTACGATGAAGGGACAAAAACTTACGCTACGGTGGAGGAGGCAATGTTGGACCTGGCGGACCGGGGACTACCTATTAAAGTTATCACCCAACCAGAGTCGCTACTGGAGAGGATTCGGCAGAAGTTGTGGCAGTTAGTGCGGCGAGGACGCTCCACACGAACCAGAGTGTCAAACTACAAGGAAAAGTATCCAAAGTTTCAATGTCCATTCAGGAATTGGATGGCAGAGGAGAAGAAGCTGTTCCTGAATCGCTGAGTGTGTGCCTTCAGGCTTCTGTACCTCCTACCTGATGGTAACTAACAATGAGAAAAGGGCATGCCCTGGTGCTGGAGGTCCTTAATAATGGATGCTGCCTTTCTGAGACGCCGCTTCTTAAAGGTGTCCTGGGTACTTTGTAGACTAGTACCCAAGATGGAGCTGACGAGATTTACAACCTTCTGCAGCTTCTTTCCATCCTGTGCAGTAGCTCCTTCATACCAGACAGTGATGCAACCTGTCAGAATGCTCTCCACAGTACAACTATAGAGGTTTTTGAGTGTATTTGTTGACATGCCAAATCTCTTCAAACTCCTAATAAAGTATAGCCGCTGTCTTGCCTTCTTCATAACTATATCGATATGTTGGGACCAGGTTAGATCCTCAGAGATCATGACACCTAGGAACTTGAAGCTGCTCACTCTCTCCACTTCTGATCCCTCTATGAGGGATCTATGAGATGTTTCTTCATCTTATAGATCCCTTCCTGAAGTTCATAATCAGCTCTTTTATCTTACTGACGTTGAGTGCCAGGTTGTTGCTGTGGCACCATTCCACTAGTTGGCATATCTCACTCCTGTACACCCTCTCATCACCACCTGAGATTCTACCAACAATGGTTGTATCATCAGCAAATTTATAGATGTTACTTGAGCTATGCCCAGCCACACAGTCAGGTGTATATAGAGAGTAAAGTAGTGGGCTAAGCACACACCCCTGAGGTGTGCCAGTGTTGATCATCAGCGAGGAGGATATGCTATCACCAATCTGCACAGACTATAGTCTTCTAGTTAGGAAATCAAAGATCCAATTGCAGAGGGACGTACAGAGGCCCAGGTTCTGCAACTTCTCAATTAGGATTGTGGGAATGATGGTATTAAATGCTGAGCTATAGTCAATGAACAGCATCCTGATGTAGGTGTTTATGTTGTCTAGGTGGTCTAAACCTGTGTGGAGAGCCATTGAGATTACATCTGCTGTTGACCTATTGTGGCGATAGGCAAATTGCAATGGGTCCTGGTCCTTGCTGAAGCAGGAATTCAGTCTAGTCATAACCAACCTCTCAAAGCATTTCATCACTGTCGATGTGAGTGCTACTGGGCGAAATTCATTAAGGCAGCCCAAATTATACTCCCGCTAGTTGGTTGCCACAGGTTTTCAGAGCCTTACCAGGTACTCCATCAAGATCTTCTGCCTTTTGAGGGTTCATTCTCTTCAAAGACAGCCTAACATCAGCCTCTGAGATGGAGATCACAGGGTCATCAGGTGCAGCAGGGATCTTCACAGCTGTAATTGTGTTTTTCCTTTCAAAGCATGTATAGAAGGAGTTGAGTTCATCTGGTAGTGAAGCATCGCTGCCATTCATGCTATTGGGTTTCGCTTTATTGGGTTCCGATCTATTCTTACTTTCTTCTTACTTTATAATTTACGATATTTTTTGTATTTTTTTTCTCACGGCAACAGGTCGAAGCTGCACTCTAACATGCTGGTAAAGAGAGTTTTATTTGGGTTTTCTTTAGCGCTGGAAATGGTTACATCCTGACACGCGGGACAGAAGCAAGGTCGCATTGTGTATTCCACGGACCAGCAAATACCGGCCAGTTTAGCGAACAGAGCAGCGGACACCCCTGCTGAAATCCGGAGGAAAACACACAGAGGATGCAGAGGGGGATCACAAAGTCGAGGAAAGAGGACCGGGTCAAGACAACAGAGGCTTTTGGAGAAGAGGAGTTCGGTGGGTAATACCGTTCCGGCTGACTGGACGTGCACTGAGAGCGGTAAGCGTAAAGGAGTTGGGTGCTTACTGATCTGGTTAACAATGGATGGTGCAAACCGGGGCATATTACGATCGAGGAACGTGTTTGCAGACTGGATATTGAACTTTTTACTGTTGGACTTCGGCCACATTCCACCGTGATACAACACTTGGCGGCAAGGGAGGTCGTTCCTGCCTGTGGCCATCAAACGTGCAGCTCCTCCCATGGAGGGTCAGACACCCTGAGCCAATAGACTGGTCCTGGACTTATTTTCTATCTGGCATAGTTTGCATTTTGTTGTTTGATTGTTGGGGGTTTTTGTATTGCTATACTTACGCTCTATTCTTGGTTGGTGCGGCTGCAACAAAACCAAATTTCCCTCGGGATTAATAAAGTATATCTATCTATCTAGCTATCTATTTATAGGAAGTACTGTCTTGCAGACCCTGCCAGATTTGTCGTGCATCTGATGCCACCTCCAACCTCATTCGAAATTGTCTCTTGGCCCTTGAAATAGTCCTCCGCAAATCATACCTGGTTTTCTGTTACAGGCCTGGGTTCCCAGACTTGAATGCGACAGATCTAGCCTTCAGCTTAGCCTTCAGATGCTGCTTGACCTGCTGAGTTCTTTCAGCAAGAGGTGCCTGCACCTTGTGTCATCATTCTGAGATCTCCCTTGCAAGTGAAGAGACTCAAGGTTCTCAAAGCCAGGAACTGTAGGATGTACTGATTCAAAGATGAACAAGCAGCGTTTCAAGTGCATAAAAAAGCACAGTGGGACAAACACCAATCACTTTTTTCCTGAAAATGATTATCCAGTTCCCTTTTGGTTGTAAAGGATGAGGAGCAGATACTAAAAAAAAGAATCCTGGAAAACCTTAGTAGTTTGGGTAGTAGGAAGCACTGTAGCATAGCAACTACTGTAACGATTTACAGCACCAGAGATCAAGGTTCAAGTCCTGCCACTGCCTGTTGGGAGTTCATATGTTCTCCCATCGGCCATGTGGATTTCCTCTGGGTGTTACGGTTTTCTCCCAAAAGATGTACGGATCAGTAAATTATGGACATGCTGTTTTAGTGCTAGAAGCATGGCGACACTTACAAACTACCCCCTGCACATCCTCGTGCAGACACCGAAAACGCATTTCA